>NW_010542075.1:49671-69250 GCF_000687285.1 Phaethon lepturus
GTGCATCACGTTTCTTTTTTCCCTTGTATGTATTTCTCTCCTACCATTCTTTCTTTCATTATGTTCATGTTTCTATATCCTTCTTTTCCTTCTCCTTTCCTGTTCATCCACAACCAAGGATCTGTCACAATGAATTACATATTTTTTGCAGAGAACATGCAGTTAGCTAAAAGAAGATGTGTTCCTTCGACTTTCTCCTCGCCAGTCCAATGTATGCTGAGTGACATGGACATCAAAGTCTAAAAATACTTTCTGTAAGCCACAAAACTGTATGCAGGTTTTACTAGAGATGTAAAATGTCTCAGGATTTGAAACTTGATTCTCCAATCCCATCACTGACCAGAAGAAAATATCCCAACCTTTTTTAACTAGAATATATCTACTCAAGTGTATCATAAATGACTGAACTAAGTAAATCAATAAGCAAGGGGGGTTTTCATTTATGGATAGAAAGAACTAATCGGTAGTAATATGATTGTTCTCTGCAGAAAATGGGTAAGGTATAGAGTGCTGCCATTGAGACATAGGCAGCATTAGTCACTGTCAATATTCTTAGAGACTTCTACTCATTGTGATGAAGCTTTATAAATCTTTGTCATGTCTTCAGTGCAATAGACACCCAAATCTACTTACATTTCAGGTAACATATTAACATAAATAGCCAAGCACCAAATAGGATATCTGACAATTTCCTTTAAAAAATGGGGGTTAGATTATTAGGTGATATTGTGCTGTATTATCCTCCATTTTTTTCTTCAGTGATCAGTGCATACAGGGAAGACAAGCAGATTTAAGAGATGCTCATGGATGGCATTAAAAGTGGATTGAACAGTCAAAAAAATATATATCTTTTAAATACAGAGTTCATGTCTCTCATATATTAGAGGCACTTCTCACCTGAATTCTTGCTGGATGTTATTCAAATAGCATGTTTCTTCCTAAAGATATTTATTGCGTCCCAGCTGCTTGTACCCCTAAGAGTCTATTCTGGGTCTGATCTCCTTCAGTTATCAACTGACACAAATCTATTGATGTTAAATAAATTCACACTGACTGATGTTTTGGTCCCTCCTCATCCAAGGCTCAGGCACAGTTGTCTCTTGCACTTTCTGCACTGATCATGGAAGTGTCTAGAAACTGATGCCCAAGAAGTATGGGAAAATAACTTCTCATGTCTGGTCTAAGCTATTTTTGAGCCATGTTGCAGAACGTTCAGACTTGGTCCTAATTAGTAACAGTCATAAATGCTGTAAAAATCTACCTACAGTGTCAGTTCAGGATTGAGACTGGTCTTTGTTGTACATTGGCATGTTAATTCTCTAATATTATCTCTTTCTCTCCCCTCTCTTCAGCTCTGTCTTTTCAGGCAATGCTACCCACATTTTAAACATCATGAAATGTCATCAATGGAGTACTTCTCACTATGAAAAGAGGATGAGCTAGCGAGTCAATATATTCTTTTCAGACTATAGCCAGTGTCTGGCCCCATCTGTCAAGGACACACAGTATATACCTCTCAGTCCATTTTAACTTTAAAATATGATTTTAACAGACATTCCCAGAGGCAAAAGGATTTGACCCATTGCCCCAACAGGCCTGGGATAAAGACATACCCTGATGAAGAATCATGGGCTAAGAAAAGTAAATCTAGGTAGACATTGTGATTGTTTTCTGGGGGAAAAAAAAAAAAACAAACAAGCAAGCAAACATTTTCTTCATTATGACCTTTTAATTTATGAGACCAATGTACCAGGAAGCAGCTATTTGTTTCAGGACTTAAATAAGATGCAGTGAGATATACCCAGAGCAACTGTGTGCAGTGAACACATGTAACTGTGCATGCTGAAGGGACGCAGAGAGATAAAAAGTGTGTTTGTACAATTATACTTATGCCCCAAAGTAATTACTGTGTGGCCTGCACTCTGGGCTGGAGGACAAAAATAATCATGTATTTTTCCATAAAAATAATAAGGTAATTACTATGTAAACACTATGTCGCTACACAGTAATTATTGCAGGCCAGGTTTTGCTCCTCCTATTCATAGTGACTACTGCTACCAGGTGAACAGGCCCCCACCTCCTTGATACCAAAGTGACTATTTGGAAGCCATGTACCGAGTATGAGTAAAGGTGACAGCCTTGTGTAATTAAATGGTCAATGAGCAATTACTATGTAAGTACAGCATAATGGAACCATGCAAAAGAATCTCTAAGCAGAGGAACAAACACATTTAAATACTGCGTTATTAGAGTCAACTTGTCCCGCTCCAATTGTCAGTAAAAAGATTTCCTTACACATGTTTTTTTATTTCCCTTTCTGTGCCTCTTTTAAAAAATTCTCGGGTTAAAGAGCAAAATTGTAACAAAGCTACAGGAGCAAAAGATGCATGAGAAAGGTTACCTTCCTCTCTTCACCACTCTGTTGGTCAGTGACCATGTATGAGTATGCTGGTAGAGCCATCTCTGAGTAGAAGCCAGTCCCTCTCTGGGAGCAGGAACGACGCTAGGTGACAGAGGTGGGTGGCATTCAAAATCTTGGGTTCCAGTCTGATTCCTGTGAGAGACTCCATCTGAAAGCTGTTCCAACTGCTCTGTGCCTCAGTTACCCAGCCTCAAGATCAGAATAGATTTATTTTCTTTTTGTCAGGGATGCTATGAGAGTGAAATCCATTGCTTAAATGTCAAGCACTGAGAAGCTGCAGGGCCAAGGATCCCATCCATAGGAAGATTCTTCCTTCACCTCAGTGAGCTTCATATGTGTTCATTTGAGATTTTCACTGCTTGTGATAAATACAGAGACTCTGTTCTTATCTGATTCCATTTGAGGATCTCAAAGCACTGTGAGAACATTAATGATCTTGGTGAAACTGTTCCTGCTCTTATTAAAATCAATAGCAACACAGCCTTTGATGTTAGTAGCAACAGAGTCATGCCACAGGCTTTATAATATGCTGAGGAGGAAGGTATACATCTTATGCTTTTTCCAGTCGAAAAATAACACGGTTTTCCTCAGGAGTGACAGGGGTGAACCCCAAGTCCCAGCTCTAAGATCAGTTTCCAGTTTCAAAACTTTGTTAAGAGGTTTCTTGGAGATGGGTGATGTTACCAAAGCTAGAGGAATTGTACCCACTGATGTCAATGGTATGCTTGAGCCACCACCACATCCTGCTCCCTGCGCTGGAGTATGCAGCAACGGCTAGTTGTCAGAGCAGACAAAATGAAGAAGAACAATTCAAGAGGCCAGGGACCTCTTAGCATAGAACAAAGATGTTATAGTGTCAAATTACCAAACTGTCCTAAAAGGTGTTTGTGTTTTCTGAAGCATTCTGTCATAAGACCATCGTCAGGCTCATTATAAATGTAACCCACCAGCATCTAATTGGTATTCCAAGATCTTTGAGCTGTGACCTAGAAAGAAAGAGCAGAGCAGAAGAAAGTAGTAAAAAAAAAAAAAATCTCGTCATGGTCCTAGAGTGGTAGGGCAAATGCATGTTCCTATACTGTACATGCATAAACAGCTCTTTCTCAGCTGCGATTTAATGTTGCTATACCTTCAATTGCAATTACATTGAATCGCATTGCAACAAATCTTTGTAATGCCAATCCCATCTTTCCACCTCATTGACAGCTCTGGAGATGCATCTGAAATTCATAGTAGCCTCATAGCCTATGGCAAGAGAAATCCATGCTGCTAAAATTTTATTTTAGAATTCAAGCTGGTTTCTCTCAGTCTAGGATGCTCTGGTTTTAATCTTTTGCTGCCTAGCACAGTGTATCAAAATAACCAGCCAATATTGTTAAACTGTCAGGGGTCTTCACTGCCGCTGAATTTTACCAGTATAAATAAATACTGTAACTTAACAAAAAAAGAGTCCCTGTGGACAGGATTTTTAACATTAATAGAATTAAGAGGAGAGGGAAAATGTGTATAAACTTCAACTTGACAACAGCCTTTTCCTTTCCTTCCCTTTCCTATTTTTCTTTTTTGGTACAGAAAGAAAAGGCTTGAGTGGAATATTCAGGCTGATTTACTGCTCAGGCTGATAGGGACTCCAGGCTGGATCCCAAAATTTGAACAACGTTCAAAGGGAGAGATATTTAAAAATCCCAGAAAAAGAGATATTTCCAAATTAATGGCATTGCCCAAATGCCTTGGCTCCTTGCACCCCACCAGGAAGGTTTATTATTTTCTGGTAAAATGTTGCTTGAATGGGGAGTGGTAGTCAGTGATGCGTCAGTGCTGCTCTTTGAAGACATTAAAAAGCTGAATGCACAACAAAGAACAGATGTTCCAGCATGCTTTATTTATGCACCCATCAGCAATCTTCCAATGACCACAAAACACAAGCTTTTTTTTCTCCTTTTTACTCCTCGCAATATTATTTTCTGATCAACTCACACTCTATTTTTCCTCCAGCTGAAGTCTTCCGTGAATTGGGGTGTGTGTCTGTGCGTGCACGCATTTGTGTGCCTGTGCGCGCGCGTGTGCCTGTGCATGAGCGTGTGTGTGTGTGCTTGAAAGTCTGCTTCCATCAAAAGCAGGCGTCTATTGAACTGTCGAACAGGTGTGGATTCTGCAATTAGATCACATTTCAGAGAGAGAGAGACACTGAGGGTAATAATGGCGGTGAATTCTTCATAGTCAGATGCAGCACCATAGCGACCAGTAACAATGACGAATAATAGGTATTAGTATTAGGGTGATTATTTTTAGTTTATAGAATCATTTGATTGAATACTGCCATAAGGCACCGTTAACGTGTGCACAGCGCTTGCCAGCTGTAGAGCAAACTTGTTTTACTGGCACTTATCTGAAATTCTCATCTCTCCCCCACCCTCTCTGCTCACAATTGGAATGAAAGTAGCGATTAGGAAGTGAGATGTAATGCAGATTAAATGTTATGATGGACTAAGATCCTGATAGGTTATTAAAACTCACTTGCATTTGGTGTTTTAAAGGCATAGTGTTTGCATATTTTTCCACCGGTCTACGTCTTTCGAAGATAAAACAAAGGGAACGTTTTAAAAATCCATTCGTAACCAGGAGGCTTTTTAATAGTGAGCTTCCAAATTTATGACCTTCCTGTGTGTGTTTTACACCTGTGTGTTGTAAATATATATTAAGTATAGAGCAACTGTGTTACCGGTAACCGTGGATCTGATTTAAACAGAGCTAAGGCCTCCGCACCGCAGTGGGCCAGATCCTCACTTGATGTAAACTGGCATCTCTCCACCCAACTCAGAAGCGCTACATAAAGTTGTACCAACAGAGGATCTGCAGCGAGGGGAGAATGACAGCCTTAATTTGGAATTTCCCTGCATCTGTTGGCATAAATCAGAGGCCTAACATTATTGTCACATAATATTCTGGTGTAACAGAGGTGCTGTGAATTTTTAAACATAGAGAGAACTGTTGATCTATTGTTCCTCTCCCACCCGCCTCCCTCCCTGCTTTCGGCTGGCGTTGTAAGAAAGCGAGAGTATCGCAGCATTGGACAACATGGAAAATTCCAATCCTTATTCTTAATAGATCTTGATATAGATGCTCTGTTTTCTCCTTAGGCACAGAACTTGGTTCTTTAGAGACCCACATAAGACAAATAACTCTTCGTCTGATGTCACCTGCTATCATAAATATGCCATTATTCCTTCTGCAATAATAATCGTTATTAACAACAGTTATAGAAGTAGCAGTATTTGATAGCAGCAGTATTTGATAGTGTCCAAAAAGCATATTAATGGCTTCATCAGAGAGGTGAATGTTGTAATCTATTTCTTGTAGACTAAGTAAATAAAGACTGTCTCACTCAAAGACTTAGCATGCACTATGTAAACACTGCATTCCAATTTCAGTTCCCTTTGTGTTGTTAATTATAATTATTTTTCAAAAACCATTAAAAATATTTTTCAAAATGCCTTCCGTGTTAGATCATGGTTGTTTTATTTGCATTTGACCCAATGAAACAAGAATGGCATTATTACTTTTTTCCTTGATGTTGTGACAGTGTCTATGCAGATGTTGCAATACCAACTTTTCCGTATGATTCTGAATTGCAATCATACTGTGCATTGACATACTGTTCCATTTATTCATCTGATTGAATACTGCCACAAGGCACAGCTAACGTATGTTAACAGTGCACAGTGTGCATAGCCTAGTGTTTTTACTTCACAAAAATGCTGGCAAATGCAACAGTGGGTGCAAACCAAAAATCACGTGCTGGATTTTGGCAAAGGTTGGCGTAAAAACACCTCCAAAAGTTACATCCTGTGATGTAAATCTCAGTATGCTTTATACAAGTCACAAAACCAGCAATGGGAATCTGTAGCGTATGTATGCACACATAGTGTGCACTGACACTGTAATAAAACCACTATTGAAAATAGTGTTTCACATGTGTCTTAGATTCCTTCTGTATACAAACCATTCAGGTTTTTTCTGCTATTATTTTCTTAGGTTTTTGTTTCAGTGTTGAGGTAGGTGGTTTGAAAGGCACAGTGATAAATCCACTATGTTTTTTTCTTTGCACTCCTCAAAAATACGTCTTAGTAATTTAATATGCTTTAAAATTTCAATACTGATGAGGAGTTGCATGCCATTTTTTAGCCCAGTGAACAAAAGGCTTACTGAGTCACACATAGCCTATTCAAATAGGAAACGCAGATGCCTGCTAATTTGTCTTCTCACATAAAGTCCGTTTACCAATCCATACCAGAATTGCCCCCATGTCTTTGTAGTACTGCAACCAGAACGGATGCTGTCACTCAGGGAGGACATGTGACCATTAGTGCCACCTCCTTGGGGAGCTCTTTAGCATACTGTCCTCCACTGCTGTAATTAAAACTAACAAGAGCAGTCTACAAAGAAAATGCAAGGAGAGAAAATGCAAGGAGAGATAAATGGAAATGCGAAAGCTGGAGAAAGGAAGTTGAGGAAACATTCCTATACATTCCTGATATGCAGAGGAAAGCCAGATTCCTACGGAGGTTGTCAGGGATGAGAAAAATAAATACGTAGACAAGGCAGACAACTCATTGGATGAGGAGGTTATTCCCAAACCATTAGTTTAAGAACACACTGGTTAGAGAAACATACTTACTTCTCAAAGGAAAAGGAGACAAATGCTAGATATACCCTGTTGGACTGATGGGAATAAATAGAATAAAAATCCCAATATTTCTCTACTTCTGTCAAAGGGTGATGCTAAACAAGAAATTAGATATTATAATTAGGGTGGGACATTTTCCCCCTGAGAACAGTTTAGCCACCAAATATGCAGTTTGAGGTTGACCACAACTACCCACATATTTAGTTTAAATTCAATGAGTAGTTTCAGCCATAAAAAGGCTTTAAAATAGATGGTGAAGTTAAAGCTCTTAAGATACACTGTTTTAAAAAGGAGTATTAGGACATTCTGTTCCGGAACATTTTGTTTTGAAATGTAGTGAATGAGATTTTTAGTGGATCAAAAATTACACAAAATAAAATTTTTGTCTTGGATTAAAATGAGGCATTTTTATTTCCCAATTCATACTGACAAAAAGGGGGGCAGGAAATCTGTTTCTGGTCAACCAGAAATGTATTTTCACTCCTGTTTTTGCAACTCAGCCACTGAATCAAAACTTGATAATTTACTTCTGATGCGACTTAAAGGCACAAGCTTGATGCAGCACCATAGTCTTTCAGAAATGCCCAACTCCTGTATCTCTTTGAACAAGTGATAATGGCTTCACTTGAGAAAGCAAAGGATGGGTGCAAGAACTGATGAGCATGAGAAGACAGGCTACTGCTCGTGTTTGCTTAGTTTAAGAAAAATCCCAATTCTACTGCTATGCAGAAGATGTTCTGCAGCGTCTAAACCAAGGCCAGAAAGCAGCAATGGAACAACAAGCTTCTGAAAGATGCAGTTCTGCTTAGCTAAAGCCTCAGTTTCCACCTTATTCTGCCAAACTCCCTTTGGGATTTGGCAGGGGCCCAGTGGTTATGGGATTAGCAGGGAGTACCCTTGTGAAATGGTGTTTTATATAGCACAGGTGATATTTCTTCTCTAGGGCCAGGACACCTAACCCACGTATCTTCTTGTAGACCTAGTTCTTACAGTGGTTTTTCACCACAATCCTATATATAAACACAGATGGATAAGTTTGTGAAGAACTTACATGGAGGAAATGGGAGCACTTGAAGGATGACTGACTTATGACAGGCACTTGTCTGATTGAAAGGAACTTGTCATAAGCTAGATCCCTGTGAACTGCTGGGCTGTTATCGCTGTCATAGCGGTTGGGAGAGTGTTGGATTTTCAGCACTCTCCAGATCCCGTGTATATGGTTGGGCAGAGAGATATATTTATAACACAGAGTACAAGGAAGGCAGCTGAACACCAGCATCCCTTCAGTATCAGTGCCTTGTACTAATGTCTGAAGCTTAATAACAGCATGAAAATGCAATGTATTGGTGATGGAGAGAGGGGGAGAGGAGGAAGAAGGGGAAGGAGGTTGTTAATGAAAGATTAGGAGATCTCATGAGATGGTGTGCAACGCATGTTGTTTTTGGCATTGCAACTCCCCTCAACACCAGTTTAGGGTAGCTGGACAGTAATATGGAACCAGATCTCTCTGCAGATGACCCCTGAGGGTTATGGGGAGAAATGAGATGTGCATTGGGAGCACACTTTGACCTAAAGTCAAGATGTCTGTGGCCACAATAGAGCTAGAATTTCACTAGAATTTCACCTCTTCAGTTTTCTCTTCAGTATTTTAAAATAACACTCACAAGGAATAAACAGAAAAGGTGTCACAATTCTAAAAGTGAATGCATTTGTTTACTGTTCCGATTTTTTTTTTAAATGGAAATGCATGAAAGTAGAAAAGAGAGGCTGCCATGATGTTTTTTCTTGATGGAAAATAGCATTGTTTGATAAGCCTCATTGCTTTGCTGGTGCCTGGAAAATTAATTCCTTCTAACTCACAGATGAGTTGACCTTTGGCTGAACCAGTCTGCTGTCATTTTGGGACTCCATTTTTCATTTATTTCAGGCCAGATTCTACCATCTTTACTTTTGCTACAGAGTGCCTTATATCTCATGGTGTCCCATCAAAAATATACTACTTAATGTGAATAATTGGACTTCCTAGTTGTTATTATGAGGAAGCACTGCTTTAGTTGCTAAGCAGTTACTTTCTTGTTCTAAAACAGAACTGGATACTGGTGTCTATAGACATACTTGCACTTTATCTACTACCTCCCAAAATAACTTGATGCCCCTGAGAACACTGAAAAAATGTGCTTTATGCCCCAAAGGACTTGCATTTTGAATTGAATATACAATGCTAGAGGCGAATCTGAAGAAATAGACTGAGAAAGGACTAGGTCACAGCACTGTAGCCACATGGCTACTTTTGGTTTTTGCTATATGCAACATGATTCTGCTCCTAGTCAGGCAAAACATGTACCTGTTTGAGGCACCGAAGGGAACAGAAACATGGGAGAATAAGAATGGAAGTAAGAAAACGTGGTGAAAACATTGTCGAGCGAAAATGATGATGACATCCACCACTGTGAGAAGAATATGCTGTCAAGGCAGATAAAAGAGTTTGCCTATTTGAAGTCAGAGGTGTTGACTAAATATATTTAAGATGAGTGTGAGAAGGAGCAGCAGTAAAATACCTGATAAACAGACAATACAAACCACCTGGCACTTTAAAAACCTGTTATAATTACATTTATTTCACACTAATAATAAAATATGTAGAAATGATCTATATTATTTAGGCTTGTGATGTATCATTTGTGAAAACATGCAATACCGAAAAAGCTCTGCCATCACCATGTCATTTGAGAAGTAGCTTTTAGCATCGCCACACATTGTTTTCACAGCTCACGTTATTAATGTGATCGGCCTCTAACAGCTGTCTCATGAATCACCACAACCTAACTCCCTGGCAATACAAGCGGTAATCCCGACCTGTCACCATCTCACCATCACCACCGCAAGCTTGGATATCATATGCCTTGCTGTTGTTCTGTTCAGTCTGCCATGGTGTACACGTACATTGTGTCTGTGATGACAGAGAAAGTTTGAGTCAATAAATCCATTGAGAGGAGACAACAAAAAGGGGATTGCCATGTACATATGTGTATTGACATTTAATGTTCCCCCATCACACTAATTTCCTGTACATGACCACAAAAGTCTAATACATACAAATATAGTAGAAAAAGGAGGCCTGTGGACTCTGTGCAATTGATCCAGCCTGACACAAAAGCACATGTTCTTTTTACTAGCAAGAGCTAAAACTAACCAATTCTTACCAAGAATGCAGAAATTTAGCTCTGGTTGCTGTTTCCAGAATACCATTGATGGAATCTACAGAAATCTGGATTTCACAAATCTTTTTTGCAGGGAAATAATGAGATATAGAGATTGCAGTGGAAAAAAAAGTGGAAATGGAGAAACAGAACAGTTTCTTAGAGTCACTAGAGAAGTCCCAAGGCAATAAACATTTTTTTTTAATCTGGATCAAGAAAACATATAAACCTTCTTCTCCTCCTGAGAGAGAGTATGAGTTCTGGAAAGTAAAAAAAAAAACCCCAAAAACCCACCATCCAAGAATACTCACAAATTTTGAAGATGCTTGGGATGATTTTGCTATCTATCCTGAGGATGGAGCATCCTTTATATCAACTGATGCTGGTTTCTTCCATCCCCAGGCTCAGTCCTCTGTCACTTATGGGATGAAATAGTAGGTCATCCATATCAAGTTCCAAATTTTATTTATTCAGGAGCAGTTAGGTTTTATGATTTAAGGCTCTTAATGGGTGCTGGAAATTTTTGCAGAAGAAAAATGATTGATGAGCAGTAAGGAAATGTATTGCTTTATAGGCAATTTAGGGTTTTTTGTGCAAAAGGTTCCAAATTATTAATATAATCCCCTACATGTAAAAATGGGGTTCAAAGTCAAGATATATGATACCCAGAGGTATACAAATCTGCATACACTGACAGCTTTGTTCACTAAAAAAAAAAAAAAATAGTGGTTTTTTTACTGCTTAAACAGCACCCCAAAAGTACCCACATCCAAAGAACCATTTTTGGAAAATATACTGTCTTGTTTGTTCAGCTCTGTTGTAAAAAGAAAGGAAACAAGAGGAGAGCAATGAAAGGAAAATGAGAAGACAGTGGGCTTTCCCTGTCTAATAATACGTACTCTCTCTTCCTTCCCTCCTCCTCCCCAGCCAGCAAAAGCAACTGGCAGGTGCAGTATTACTCTGCAGATGGACCAGGAGTGGCACACATACAGTTATATATGCCTGGCACACTCATATTTCCTGCTTTATATCACATGCCAGCTAACCAAGCAGTAGCCAGATTTGAGAGGACATCCCCAACAGTTGTTGTGCATGGAGAGGAACCAGTCTACTGGCAGTACACTATTAACCCTTCTCCAAAAATAGGCTGTGCACTTAAGCCAGGGCAATAATTCTCATTTTCCCCAATCCTTTCACTGTCACTCTTTGTTTCTTTCCCTTCCTTGTTGTAACAAAAGTGAAGATTGCTTTAGATGGGACAAGTGGGCACAGGTGATCCTGCATAACTGACTTGCTCCAAATTTTTCACCAATGTCCTATTGTTTTGCCAGATCTCCCGATCCTAAAACAGCTCCTTTTAGGTTTGGGGTAGGAGAGAATAAAACAGGTGGAAGGGGAGGAAAGGTGAGTGAGACTCCTGTTACTGTTCAAAATGATTGTTGTATTTCATATAAATACTACCTAGCCACAAAAATGAATTTATGCTTTTATGGGAAAGACCCACATTTGCTCATGAACTAACTCACAGATTGCATTTATAGAAGACCTTTTGGCATCTAAACATGCAACTAATTATTTGGTAGGATTTACAAAGCCATCTAAATGTAGACTGAAACTTAAGTGTCAAAGTTTGTGTGAACCAGACAGATTCAAAAAATCACCTGTGACTTGGAACCCAAGTTTTTTGTTAAATCTGGTCTGGTACCATTGCAAAAGTGCCTATTTTGCTTAAAATCTTCTCCAACACTCTTCATAATCTCTATCATTTTTTTGTGGGGGGACAAAGTGCTGCTCTGTTCATCTGTGAAAATAGTGTCAAAATGGTGGCCTACGTTGTTCTAACAAAGGCACTGGAAAGCCAATATCACTAGCTCTCTGCTAAGTTCTCCCTCCAGTGGAAGCCGAGTGGTGGAGAATCAGTGGATCAACTCAATGCAGGCTTCAGCCAGTCTCAAAGCAGGAGAGATTCTGCTCAGAAAAAATAAGCACCACATTAAAAAAAAAAAAAAGAAAAAAAAAGACACAAAAAGTTTGAACATAGCAATAAAAGAGAAGAAAACAGCAACAAAATTGGGTTCCTTTAAATCCTGACATTTATCACACTGTGGGATTTACTTTTACTGCAGTATTTAAAGGATTTCCTACTCTTAGACTTGGGAATACTGCAAATAGCACAGTAAATTTAACTGCTATGAGCAGTAAATGTCAAGATTTTAATGGTGCCTACTGTATGCCAGTTGGTTATACAGTCACCCATATGTGTTAACATATAAGACCTGATTCTGCTCTCAGTTATGTCTGTGTAAACCATGAGCAAGTGCACTTAACTCAACTGAGTTACCATCACATGAAACCTATGTGAAATCAGAACCCAGGTCTGTATCCAAAATCTAGTTTGGAAGAAAAACATTGGACTAAATTCTGATTTCTTTCATCAGTTCTTTCCAGAAAAATACCCTTGTTGAAACCAAAGGACTGGGATGGGACATCAGGATCCAACATTCAGTTCCCATTGCAGGGATGCTAATCATGTGGGCAGAGATTGGCTGTTATTGGTCTTTCATTTATCTGTCTTCTAGATCAAAAATCCCTGAGAGAAGAATTGATGTTCCTTCTGTCAGAATGAGACTCCACCTCAATACACCATTAATTAGGGTACCACACAAAAATAAATTATCTTGTACTATACCCAGAGGACATTTTTCACAAAAAAAGGATACTGCAATCATGTGCACCGAGGTACTACTGTGTGCAAAAAAGGGTGCTTAAGTCTGCCTAACAGACCAAAACCATGTTGAATGACAACTCTGTGAAGGCAAAGAAACTTCTTTTTTATCAGAAGAGATTTTATCAAAAACATCCTCTGGGGCCAACACCAAAGACAAGCCCCTTGCAGCTGACCCTTGCAGAGATGCCACACAAAGCCACTAGCCCCTACCTACAGCCCTCCTAGGATGTCATTCATATTCTTACACCCTCTCAAACCAGCAGCTACACCCTGTGAGGTTTCCTTGAGATGATTAACTACAACAAATGTTCAGCCACACTACAGGTAACAAACCTGAAAATCATTTTGAAGTATCTTAAACTCTTAAAAGATGCTATGGTTTTCTCAGAAGTATATTTTTTTCTAACATTAAAAAGTAGATGTTAGATGCAATCTTGACATTTGATTCTGAGTAAATGACTCCGAAGTTTTGGTATGTCTAACCATATTTTCTTAGACATACCCCAGTTCTATTACCCAACAGAGGTTATTTCAGATCCTTCTATTTTCAGTCTACCACACACTAAGTACTCATCATTTTATGACACATAGTTACATGGACTAAGATAATGGTAATTATATCTCATACTTCAAAGCAATTACCCAGCGAGGTGAGGAAGGGTTCCTTCTTCCACATTCCACAATAGAGTAGTTGCAGCATGGAGTTACTCACCTTTCTGAGATGCATTAGCTATTGGTCAGAGTCAGAAGCAAGATACCAGATTTAATGGATTAAAGGTCTGATCCATTATCACACATCTTATAATTATCCAGAAGCATAAGTCTTTACAGTAATTAATCAGTGAGAGATTAGTGAATATTCCCAGTGGGAAGATACTAAGTCTGAGAAATAAGTGTAGTTTGGTGATGTCCTTAATTAGATATTGACTCATTATCCAGAGCGCTTGTGTTTTTGGACATGATGGTCACATTAAAAAAAAAAAAATCAGATTTGCTTGTAATCCATAAAGAATGTAAGGTAATTATTCCAGACATTTACATATGAAATCTATAGACTCTGTGCTAGGGGATTCTGTTTTCAGCTTCTCTGTAGGTATGGATGTACATTTGTAGCCACTGGACGCAGTCATAAAATGGAGGGAGTGGTTGTGAGCAAGGCAGCAGTTCTGCCACTCTGACCCTCAGAGGAGCTCCAAGTCAGAGAAAAGGGAGTCCCCAACCCTGTTCCAAGGCCTGGACCAATGTGCCAATGCACGGATGGCTGGGGAGCCTCAGTTCCCAACTAAGGAAATCTGAAGGACCAGGGAAGAGATGATGAACGCATGAGAACAAGGAAAAAGATTTCCCTCAGTTTCAGCTTCTGGCTGTTAAGAGCTTGCAACGCTACATTAAAATGCTGTGGATTTTGTGCCCCTAATTGCCCTAATATCCAGCAGTTGGCCTCTGTGAAGCAACCCAGTCCTCATGTTTTGAGCCCTACAGGCCTGAAAATAGCAGAAATGGGAGCCCCGTGAGACCTAACTGGTCACTGAATGGAGGTGAGATTTCCTTATTAGCTTCCTGTATCCTATACAAATGCAAAGAGTGTTGGACTGGTTAACTCAGCTTTGGTTTTCACATTCTCAGGAACTGAGCAGAGAGTCATCCCTGTCTACGCACAAATTCACAGAAGCCTGTTTTTCGCCCCAGCAGATAATGCCTATGAGATATCATTAGTATTAGGTCTAGGCATTTAGTATGTGTTTTTTCCATAAAAACAGAGGTGTTCAATCTTTCCTACCAATATGTCCCTTAGTATTACTTTTATTTGGATTTTTACACAAGGCAACTCAAAAGGAAACAGGTTTTCTAAAGATTTCACAGCCCCTCAGGAGACAGAGAGCTAGAAGTACGTCTCGAGCCTCCTCCACGCCTCGTCTCACTCGCAAAAGAATGGGCCAACACTGTGATGAGGTCTGTTAAAGGCTCTCTCAGCTCTTTAGTCGCCTCCTCTCATTCCTGACATTGTGTCCCCTTCTGTGTGCGGCACCATCGCACATTTCCTATACTCCAAATAACTTCTCACTCCTCCCTCAACTCCCTCCTTTGAGGAACCTTCCTTCCTTTTTCTCCTCACCAGTCATCTCATCTCTCTCCCCCCCACTGAGCTGTGAGCTTACTGGAACAGGGAATATGCCATATTCTTAAAGTACTCTATAAACATGTTTAATAACAATCTTTTTCAACCCTTGATCTTTCCTGGATGAATCCCATTTAATCCTCACTGAGATTTTTATGAATGGTTTTTCCTTACCCTTCGAGGCAACATCTTTCTGCTAATATTTTTATGTCAGCAACTAAGTGGGAGATAGACTGTAGCTGCTAAAAATAAAGAATAAAAGACAAAAAAACTCTAATTACTCAGATCAAAACAAAATCTGGAGAAATGAGTCATAACTGAAAAGAAAGGGAAGAATGTCTTGCTTTTCACTGGGAAAGGAAAAAAACCCTACAGAAAATTAAATTCTGCTCCTCTTAAACTTAGGAGATTATTGTCATCTTTAAGTTCACCAAACTAGATCTTACTGCAGCTCACACTTCTAGACTCTAAGTTAGAAATGAAGGATGTCACTAAAACACACACAAGTTGCAAGGCAAGAAAGCCAAACAGCTTGAGCTTTACAAATGAAAGAGATTAAATTGCCACAATACTAAATAAAAGGATTTAATCAAAGCAGAGAACACAAACTACTTCTGACTATGCAAAGCCAGTAAGATAGTACAACAGATAGAAGGCTGTCTGCTTGTACATTGTGCCAGTTACTGAACTAGCATGCACCAAAATAATTTGTAAATAGATACCTCTTGCTTTGGGTTCTTATTTTAAGGAACATTTCATTAGCATGCAAACTATAAATACTTCTGGATCCATCCTTGATGCAACTACACTGCAGTATTTGGAACTAAGTCTTTTATGCATTATTTAGTGTTTCAACTGTGGAAAAATACTTTCATAATATAGTAACTTAGATGTCTGAGATAATGCTCATGGGTCAAGTTCACAGATGATGTGAAGAATGATGTAAGATATATATGAGACTTGCCGTATCTTACTCCTTCTGTAGTATTTCTTAATACAAATCAACCCTTTCTAATTTACTGATCATTGAATTAAGAGCCTTTTAAATGTGCCTACATGCATGTGGGCATTTTTTGCTATTATCAATGACTTCATGTAGGTCTTGTGTCTAAAAACGGTAAAAAGTAGTATTGGATGACTTAGAAGTTGAGAAAGGATTGAAACATGTTCATCAAGATGTCACTTAAAGCAATCTGTAATCAAAAAACACTTCTAGCTATTATTTATTTAAAGGTGGATGGAAAATGACAATTTCAGAGAGGTGGGCCATTCTCTGAGATTAGCCCCTGAAGAAAAATAGGCCCACAGCTCATAGATTGCTGGAGAGGAGAGTGACCACAGGCTAAATAAACTCACTTAGCACAGAACAGCTATACCCATCAGATCATAACATGGACTACATGCTGTTTGTGGGCTATTTATACATGCCATTACTAGAGAGATATGTCTTTCACTTGCTGAATCTTTGTCTGTTATGCACTCAGTGCTTTAACTGCTATCATTACAAATGTTTACTCCTTCTCTAATGTATTATCAAATTGCACCAATTTTCATAATAAAACCTTTGCCCCTGATGTAAATAGTTTATTCTTGCAAATAACAAAAAATAGGAAGAATTTAATGGGGTTTTTAAGAGATTATGTACACTGGGAAAGATCAAGGGCATGATCAGTTTTAAAAAGAATATGCTCCTGCAACCCAGTTTATACTTTTTGGAACCAGAGTTTGTTGATTTTATTCTGCAAACATAGAATCTGTCTTTAAAACTAACTTGGGGGGTGCTTCCAAACTGGTAGCTTAAATATCAGCTACAAAAGATTGACCCATCATTGAAAAAGAAGACCTCAGTCCTGATGCCCTGTCCCTTAAGCTCTGTTAAGGAAGACAGCTCTGTAGTGAAGAATCTCTAACGGTGCTCAATGGCACAAGGTTCATTCCTGGTAACAGGATGGTCAAAGCCAAAGTTTGGAACTACAGTCCGGCTGATGCAAAGAGAAGGGGTATAAAGACACAGTTTTCAGACAAAAAGGCCAACCTCACAGAAAATTACTATTAATGATGTTTTGAAAGAGCAGAAAGAATGAGAGTGAACACTGGCTGGTCAGATATATGAAAGGTAGCTGTATAGGATATACTCTCCTATGCATCAGTGAAACAACTGAACAGTTGTTTTATTAAACTATATTATGAACTCTCTGATCATAATAGCAGCTGCTATTTGTATCCCAATAGACTAATATGCTCTGTTTTCCCTATTAAGGCACATTTGGGACAGTTTTGGAGGCGGGGGTGGGGAGAAATTGCAGTGAGAATATGTGCCAGGATTCCACATTTCAAACAATATGTTACCAAATACTTTAAAATGAAAGTTATTTATTATTTTGTAGGTATGTTCCATATTACAAGCAGCTCATACAAGATGGAGTAGCTTCCTGTCTGTATTATGCAATAGATTTGCTCAGTAAAGGCTTGCTTTTAAATAAAAAAAGTGGGTAGGAGATATACCCATAAGTAAGTATCCACAGCTGGGTGCCTAGCTTGCTTATTTATACACTCACAAGTACACCAGAGACTAGAGGTACTTCCAAGAAAGTACAGATTTTGGGGAAAGAAAGAACTAGCCTGGTAAAAAAAGGAGGCCACAGCTGCCATTTGCACCTGCCAAGTCATATTCACATCTCATCATTTGGTAGAGAAATAGTCACATCGCAACACAGTTCTCCCACCCAAATCTCAGTTGTATTAGGTCCCTTATGTTTCACTAGCCATTCGTCTATGCCCATATTTGCACATTTATGTGTCTAGCTGCAGTAGACATGGATTCTGGATAATTATTAGTTTTGAAAGGGTTTTTAATTTTAGAAGATGGCGTAGCAAAAATCTTGTCAGACTCATATTCCAATTTAAATATTAGAATGATGTTTCATTGTCTTTCAGTATAAAAAAATTAGAAGACATTATGATTTTTTTAAAATGATGCTACTTTGATATGATATTGCGAAGAGAATAAGGCACTTTCCTTTAAACTGATTTTCAAAGCTATATCTGAGATCTATATCTGCTGTTTATGGATCACAACTAACTTTATAGTCATGTATAAACTGTACTTCTGAGTGCTGTAAGAGGTATCCCCTGTCTCACAATAAAAATATTATGGAACATTATATTTCCATATAGTAATGGCACTCTTATTTTACTAGTAGGAAAGGTATTGTACTAATTTAATTGACTAACATAAAAGTCTCACAAGCAAGATCAATATTTTATTTTCTCAACAGTTTTTGTCAATGAAGATTTAATTTCCCATGCAGAGAAGGTGTCTGTATAGCTCACAGCTATAAGTGGGGTGTGGCCCTTTCTGCTGGAGCCCAAAGGCTTCAACTTCACCCACTGCTGTAGTCCCATGGGAGCCTCAATGCTAAAACACAAGCCTAGATGTCAGTAAATAGGGGGTTTTTTTTTGTGACCCTATAATAAACTTATCCCTTGACCCAAAAATCATATAGATTCTGTATGTTTTAGCTTATGCCTGAACTATAGAATTCTGACAGCTTAGTTGTGTTTGTTGGGATGTGAAGATAAGAAAACATAAGTGAAATGGGAAAAAATCTGACTTAGGCTATTTCACAGGTTTGACATAAGAAGACAGATGCTTCTGTAGAAGGCCAAATATTACCCTAATCTCGGTTGTAAATCTAGAAGGGGTATTTTGATCCTTTTTTGCACAGAAACACACAGAAGTTAACTTAAATACAGCATTGTTTAAAGACAATAAAACGAGAATGCTGCAAATCTGCAATTATAATTCAGAATCTCAGCACAATGGAGAGATTCATGAACTTTCCCTGAACCTAAAACCAAGTGCTTTTTGGGAGAAATTTTCAGTTGATCTGGATCAACCACTGATGTTGTGTGGAAGCCATTGGCAGTTCAGTTGCCAGAGTCAAGTTTCACATTGAACTTCTGCATTTGCTCAAAATCCAAACTCCCTGAAAATTCAGAGTTTGTAAATTATAGCCAGAACTTCACAAACCTCTAATTAGACTATAATCTGTCCACAGAACAGATTTATTTACTGTTCTGTTAATGCCTACAGGCACCTCATCTAAAGGAAAGTATCCTTCCCACCTGTAGTCACAGCCTGCTCCAGCAGTGACACCAAGCAGCACTGGGCACAGGTTTTCCAGGCTATTCTTATGACAAGCAAGGAAAAATACTGAAACTCATCAAAATGTTTTAAAAATAAAGTCAGAGATGTAAACATAACCTCATTTTACAACATGAATGGAGAAAATAGTGAGGTCTGCAGCAAGTGAGGTCTCATGGAGTTAGACAGGAAACCTACAGTTCCTTTGGCCATTGCAGTGGGTGAGACAAGACAGTCTCACCTGGAAAATGATAGTAATAATAAAAATTAATATAT
>NW_010542076.1:0-9538 GCF_000687285.1 Phaethon lepturus
TCCCATCCCCATGACAGAAGCGACTCCAGCCTCCGAAGAAGGTCCCCCGCCTCCCCCAGCTGAACCCCAAGCCCCAACCCCTGAACCTAAGCCCGAGAAACCAAAGGCAGGTGAGAACGGGACCGGACATGTGAGTGGGGAGGGGAGATATGCAAGGCTGGGAGGGAGCATGTGGGGGTGCTGGGGTGAAGGGACAGAGGGCTGAAGTCATCAAGGATATTTTCGGAGTGGGATAGGGCTGGGGGTTTAGGAGGATGAGGGGGGCTGAAGGTGGAGGTTGGGTGATTGCCCCCCAACAGCCTCGGTACTCGATAGCCTGTCCTCACAACTGCGGGTTTGTTACAGAGCCGCCCAGCTCCCCCCTGTCCTTGGCTGTGGAAGGAGTGAATGAAAACTCGGTTACGCTGACCTGGAAAGCCCCAGAGCAGACGGGCCAGTCAGGCCTGGATGGATACGTGGTGGAGATCTGCAAAGATGGAAGTAGGCTTGGGCTTTTCTGCCTCGTAAGCATGGAGAGCTGGTGTGTTGCTGCGGAGGTGTGGGATGGAGCTGGGCAGAACCCAGCAGCACATTTCCCCGGGCATGATTTCCCTTTCTTTGCCCAAACGAGTTCATTTCAGATGGTCATTTTTTTTCCATGGAGGAGAGGGTCTTCCCATTGGCTTCAGATAGCAGTGATCTCTTTAGTGGGGGGCTGGACCACGGCAGGTTTAATGTCACTGCCGTGTCCAGCTAGAGGGTGGAGGAGAGACCAGCATACCCACTGAGGATGGTCTCTGATGAACTCCAGCTCTGTGCAGACCTGGGTTTGGGGTGGTGATGCAAGACCTCAGGAGCAAGAAGATGTGATTCTCCAATGTTTGCCCAAAAGGAAGTGCAGAAGGAATGGGGATAAGATGTGAGGATGAGGGAGAAAAGGGTCCTGGGCAGCACAAGAGGGGCTGGCATGCATCAGCAGGCAAGCCCTGCCCAAGCAAGATGGGGCTTGAGATGCCTGGAAGGAGGATGTCCGTGATGGATGGAGGTGGGCTGGGGGGGGGCAACAATTATTTGTGGTTCTCTGGTTGCATTGTTGGTTGGTGGAATGGGGTAGGTGGATAAGACTTGTGTTTTCAGCATTCTCTTGAAGCCTTGCTTGGCTTTGGGGTGAGAGTGAATGACCTGTGTGGCTGGGGGGATCTGCAAGGGGAGGCTAGGGCTGGTGGGCTGGGTGCTGCATGAGGCTGGAGTGGTTTGGGAGACCCAGAAGGTACGTGGGCCTTGAGAAACTTGATCTATGATCCTTGGCTGCTTAGCTTGTGGCAGGCACGATCAACACATAGTTGGCTGTGGGTGGGTTTCATAATTGGGCTGGAGACTGGGGAGGTAACCATGGCTGGATGAGATGCCTGAAGAGGCCCTTGCATGGGGCAAGGAAAGATGCAGCCATTCCTGGAGGGTGCTGGCTGGCAGCCACCCAAAGGTCACAGTTTTGGATGCTCTCCTAGCTTGCTTTGGGCTTGGCTGGGTGACAGGAGAGCTCTAGTCATTCAGTGATAACAACATGGGCTCCGTGACTGCTGTATTCGGGCTGGTGCAAGACCCTTGTTGGCTAAAATATGGTGAGATTTGAGTGAGGGCTGGTTTGAGTAATGCCAGTGGTGAAGGGAAAGGGGAACTGGTGGGATTTGGCAGGTCTGATGGCATCGACAGGAAAACCTTCTTGGTTTGAAGGTGCACATGGTGGCTTAGCAAACCCTGGCACAAGTGGATTGCTCTAATTGACCACCTGGGATACCCAGTCCTTTGATGACGGGAGCAGTCTGTTTTCTAACTGAGAAACGTCTTAAGCGGTTCGGCACGTTGCAGGGCTGTGCTAGCTGGCTGATGTGGGAGGGCTTCTGTGTCTTGGCTGTGGGATGAGTTTGAGATGCCCCTTCCAAGCATGAAGAACAGTTGGAGAGGTCTAGCTAGCTGGTGGCAGGTGATGAGCAGACCTTGCCTGATGCGCTGGGGAACGTGGTGAGCCCCAGTGAGTTATCCTGGGGCAGTAAGAGGAGAAGACTGGCTGGCAGGGTGGTCAAAGGATCTTAACTACTTCCAGAAATGCACCTGAAAGGTCAGCAGGGACCACATTTGCTGGCCTAATGCCTTTTCTTACTTGTAGATAGCCTCCTGTGTTGAGCTTCTGCCAGCATGTCTAACCCCACGCTCCTTGGCAGGGCGGGGTGGCCAGCCTCCCCTCTAAGATACCCTTTCTGCTGGTGCCCCAAATCATTCAGCCTTTGCAAGGAAGGGGTTCTTTGCCTCTGGGTTTCACCCTTTGTGGCTTGATCCTGCTGTTTGGGGTGTGTGTCTGTCTGTCCATTGCACACCTGAAGTGCTCTGCCGGGTTCGTCGTAGGTACAGACTGGACAGCTGTGAACGAGGAGCCTTTTCTTTCCACCCGGTACACAATCCAGGACCTTGGCTCCGGTGACAAAATCCATGTTCGGGTGAAGGCTGTCAGCGCCAGCGGTACCAGTGTCCCGGCTACTTTGGAGCAGCCAGTCCTCATCAGAGAGATCCTCCGTAAGTACTGCTCCTGCCGTGCATAATTCCCATGTGCTTTGCCAGCAGTACAGAGAAATCACAGTCCATTCCTACAGCCTGAGCAACCTCTTCCCCCTCAGGCGTTCGCAATCAACCTTTGACCAAGATGTTATTCTCAATAACTGCGTCCCTTGGGGTGGGATGGAGTAGCTTGCCAACCTCAAGACGCTGACCTTGCAGATGGTGAGGCTTTGGCGGTGAAGGAGTCAAAATGCGGAGCCACGTTTTCCTGTTTCTTCGCAAGAGCTCAGAATCAGTCTCAGTTTCAGAACATCTCCTCTCCTTGCTCATGTGCTTCTAATGTGCCATCACATGCACGTCGAACCGCTTTGTTTATTTAGCTAAGGAAAGTCAAGAGCTGGTACTGTGGAGCATGGGAACTTTAATCATGCTGAACTCGCTAATGAATGGCTTGCTCCCATGCTTAGCAAGACTCGCATTCTTCCCGGGGTGCTGCGAATGTGCTGAGGCTGATGTATGATTGCAAGGCTGGTTTTCATTTATCAAACAGCAAATATAGACTTATTTTCCCTTTATAAGGAATTATTAATGTGCAAGTTTTCCTATTACTCAAAGATCACATCAGATTTTTCAGCTGCTTAAAAATAGTAATAATAACAACAACAAAAGTTTTTCCAGCAACCATCAGCTTTTCAAAGGAAAAGGCTTGGAGAAGGCTGTCAGCATCTGGAAAGCGTCCTGCAGGGTCCATCCTCTCAGTCCGCTTGGAGGAGGTGGACATGGGTCAGTGGTTGATGTCTGCTGCTGTGTTCACCTCCAGATCTCAAAGGCATCCCACCATCCCTTGTGGGACTGGGGAGACTGAGGCACGGGGGACTGGCATGAGATGCCAAATACACAGCTCGTGTTTCCCACTTCTCGTCCCATGTTGCACCTTCCAGGCCAACCCCCCTGTCCCTGCTACCTGAGCTTTGTGCCAACCATGTGTGTGGGCTGAGAGGTGTAAAACCCAAAGAGCTGAAATGCACAACTTGCCCTTGCTCCACGCTAGTGGTTTTTTTCTTCTTTCCTTTTTGCTAACCGAAACTCTTCATCAGCAAACAGCACTTGCCTACTTTTGCATTTCATTTGAAGTACATCCCTGTGCCCACTGCTTGGCTTTGCTGAGGGACAAGTTAGCCCTCAAGGTCCCTCTGCTGCCCCATGTCCCCCCCTGCCGTGATGGTGTGTGTTGGGCGCCTGTGTCCGCTCCTCTCTGCCCCATCTGTTACCTTCTGGTCTTCACATCTCATTTGGGACCACATTTTGTACATCTCATGGGTTCATCTGTAGCATCACAGGGGATTTTAAATAGCAGCGATACAGACGGCAGAGAGTTTAAAAAACAGGTGGGACGAGTGGGTTTGGGAAGTGGAGAGAGACAGGGAGAAACCAGGTGACGATTTGGTGTGGGAGTCATGTTTTATAGGGAGCTGGGTCAGGAAAAATGCATTCCCACCCGCGGCAGCATGTCACTTGGGCCACCGACCTCGGCCAGCCCTCTCCGGCTGAGCAAAGCACGAGTGAGCTGGGGAAAACACCCATGAATTAACATTCCTCCTTCGAGGTCAGGTTTCTCTGCCTTGCTGAGACTGATGAGCCCAAGTGGCGGCATCCATGCACGGATCCCCAGAGCGAATAACAGCGTGAGTGGAGCAGAGACCGTCTCAGCTGTCAGTGGGGCCATCTGGGACCCCTGGGCATCTCCCTGCCCTCCCCAGCCCACCGCCGGCGTTTCACCCTCACAGCTGTTTAGGCATCGCTCAGTCCTGGTTTAATTCTGGCCGTGCCCCCTCCTCAGAGCTAAGCTCCGGCACGTTTAATCCGGGCAGAGACACACAGCTCTTTTATGAGGGGCTCACGTAAACCCAAAACCTCTCCAGAAGGATCACCGAGTGGCACCGAGCCGGTAGGGTTACACGGCTGCTATTTTCACCCCGGGAAGGAGACACACGCTCTATCAGCATTCCCCAGTGGGTTTTTTGCTTATCATCTTTGTTATGTTCCCTTGGGGACATTAGCTTTCGTTTTAAGCCTGGGGCTTTCACAGCTCTGCGGTGAGTAACTATGCACCACCTTGGTCTCTCGACGGCCTTGAGCGCACAGCGAAGGTGGAGGTCTGGCGAGCCTTGTCCTTGCTGGAAGCTGGGTTGCGTGCCTCTAGAAAGTCTGCTCTGAGCTGGGAGAGAAATATTTCTGAACTGGGAGATGCCGGCCCCTGCCTTGCTATCGTAGAATCATGTCATGCAGGCTGTGCCGTGGTTCTTCTGGTTAAGCCCGTGCTGGTCTCCATGGCCTGGCTATAGTGAAGGGAGTGAATGGTCCATCGTGGTGGTGCTGTTGGGTGGTGACCTGGTATCTCAAGGGTGGGTATAATTTTGGAGTGCAGGCAATGGGGTGCTGGCATGGCCCTGCAGGGTAGCAAGCACCATCCAGGAAATGACAGGGAAGAGGTGGCCGTGTTTCTCGGTGGAATATCCTGATGGCCAAGCAGGAAGATCTGTGGGGTGAGTCAGCCAGTTGGGGGCTATGATTTCCTTGGTCCCACAGCATGACTCTCTGGTCCCCAGAGCTCCCGAGGATCCGCATGCCCCGTCACCTGCGGCAGACTTACGTCAGGCATGTTGGGGATGCTGTGAACATCATGATCCCTTTCCAGGTAGGTGGGAAATTTTGGATTTAATCCCCCAGGCTTTTTCACTGCAGGTTAGCTTCTGCAGCGACTTTTCTAGCCACCATGATATGCCTGGGGCCAACCGTGGGCTGACTTGTCCTGATCCCCATGTCTCATGGGCTGAGGGTGGGACATGGGATGGGAACCCCACTCCCATTCCTGCCTAGCTCCCATTTTTTTCCTGCGATGTCTTTATTGATAGTGTTGGCAATGGGACAACCCCAAACACACGAGGGCATGGGCTAGCTATTGCTGCTGTCTCAGCCCATGAGCCCTCTTCAGCTCATGGCCCTGGCCAAGCCTGGCAGGGATCTGGCCACATACCACAGGACCCCACAGCACAACAGTGGGTGTCTCCTTGGGGAGAGCAGCTGCTGCATGATGGGAGAAGCGATGCTGGCACTGGTGGCCCAAGCTGGAGTTCCTCTCCTTGGCTGATCTACCACATACTGTCTGGGGCATCCCCAAAGCATCTCCACCACAGCATCTGGTACGGAGAAAACCAGCCCTGAAACATGCTGGGGGAAACAAGAGGCAGAAAGCTGCCCCTGCGATGAGGGACGTGTCCACGCCATGCCTCATAGTGGATGGGAGCCTGCGCTGGCCATGCTCCAGGCATGGATCAGCCCTGGATGCTGAATTCAAGCCTCTGCTGCTAGGCTTGAACCTGGGCAACAGGAGCACAGCTCTGCCTGCAAAGCCCTGGGCAAGCAAAGCTGGGCTTGCTCCATGAGGACTTTGGGTGACCAGCATGTCCCAGCATTATCCCTGGAGCCTGATGGCTTCCCGTCAGCGGGGCTGGCAGGGATCGGCTCTTTATTCCCTGGGGACTGCTGGATGGGAGGCTGTATCCAGGCCTCTGCAGCCTGGACAAAGCAGGGTGGCTCTGCCCACCCGCCCTTCCCAGCAGGACCAGCTGGGACCCTGCACTCGGGTGGCTCCTAACCTACCTGTGCGGGTTACTCCAGGGAAAACCACAGCCTGAGGTGATCTGGACCAAGGGTAACCAGCCCCTGGACACCAGCCGCATCAACATCCGCAACACAGCGAAGGACACCATCTTCTACATCCGCAATGCGCAGCGCAGCGACTCGGGCAAATATGAGCTCGCCGTGCGGATAAACGGAGCAGAGGACAAGGCTACCCTGGATATCCAAGTGATTGGTAAGGCTGGGGAGGGGGCCCCCGGGTTCATTTCTGGCCTTGGTTGGGGGTAGCTCCTGTTCTGGGTGGGATGGGATAGGGTCGGTGACAAGGCAGGGGACCCTGGGGTCCCTCTTCCAGTGGGATCTTCTCCAGGATCATGGAGGTGAACTCCTCTGGTTGGGGATGCAGGGTGTCTGCCAGCCCATGCCCATCGCAGCTTCTCATCCCTTGTGTGCTGCGACAGCGTGAGCAGCGATTAGAAGCGAGGTGCACGGGATGGCTGGGGTGCATGGGATGGTCAAGGTGCAGAATCTGGGGGGAGCAAATTAGGATGCCACCCTGTGAGGGTTTGTATTCGCAGAGCCACCGGGCCCACCCCAGAACCTGAAGCTGGTGGATGTGTGGGGCTTTAATGTGGCCCTGGAGTGGACCCCCCCCGCGGATAACGGGAACTCCGAGATCAAGGGCTACATGGTGCAGAAGTCAGACAAGAAGAGTGGGGTGAGTCTGGGCACTCCTGGGCCTCCCATGCCCTGGTGCTGGGGATGCCCTGACGGGAGAGGGGGAGCTGCACACCCCTGTCTCCCCCCACACCTTCTCCACCCTTGGACAACTTGCCTTTCCTCATCACTCTTTTTTTAACTCCCAGAAATGGTTCACAGTGCTGGAGCGCTGCACCCGCACCAGCTGCACTATCTCCGACCTCATCATTGGCAATACCTACTCCTTCCGCGTGTTCACGGAAAACGCCTGCGGGCTGAGCGAAAAAGCAGCCGTCACCTCTGGGGTGGCCCACATCAAGAAGACAAGTGGGGACAATGCCCTGGCCTGGGGGTTGGGGGTGGGGGCTGGGCAAGAGGGGTCCTGTTCCCGTTGGGGCTAGTGGGGCTTCCTTGGTGGTGTGGTGATGCTGCTGGGCTGCTCCCCAGGGTGAGCCCTGCAGGGTGAGGCCATGCATCCCCAAGGCAGAGGTCCAGAGGTCCTCTGTCCTCCTTCTACACCCCTTTTCTCCTTTGGGGAAAGTTTGTGCCATGGTCAGCCCTCTGGGAGGGATCAGGGCATGGGAGGCATCAGGACATCCCTGGGGTGAGATCGAAGCAGGAGCCAGGAGGTGTGAGGAACAGCCCTGGCTTTGGCCCCGCAGCTCAGGACAAGCAGAAGAAGGGACCCCTGCAGTGGTCCATCTCAGGGCAAAATCTCTAATCCAGCATCCCTCAGTCCCGCTCTCCCTCCTTCTATTTCCATCCCGCTCCCTGGTAGCACATAGTGAGTTGGGGTCTCTGCCACCTGCAGAGCTTCCCTCTAGCTCCGATTTCTGTGCACTCAATTTTGGAGACGGAGTAGGAGATCCAGAGAGGTGCCTGGCCTGGATCTGACATGCTGCACATAGCACGCATCATGGTGTTGGTTGCAGACAGGCATCTCCCCGTCCCCTGCTGGGACTGGGCACTAATGTGGCATGGTTGGATGAGAAGGGGCTTACAGACAGGGCTGGTCTGAGCCAGGTCCTCAGGTCAGGCTAGATGCTGTCTGGCTTATTTTGTGAAGGAGCAGAAGTATTTTGGGGTACCTTGGCCTGAGTTCCCATAACCATATGCTGGTCAGCCCAGGAGTCCGAGCTCTGCCTCAACCTAGAATTAATTATTTTATTAGAAACTGCTTACCAGCTAGAGAAGATCCCCCAACGGGACATGATGGAGGCTCCAAAGTTCACTCAGCCCCTGACAGACCGAACCACCACGCGGGGCTACAGCACACATCTCTTCTGCTGTGTCCGGGGCTTCCCCCAGGTCAGTGGTTCCTCCACGGACAGCATCACCTCTGTGTGTGGGCAGCCAGCAGTGGGGTTTTTGCAAGGTGACTGGAGGTGTTGGGAGACAGTTGGTCATGTTGGAATAGGGTTGGATGAGGTTAGGGGGCTGCGGCTGCCCTCTGAGTCAAACTGGGGCAAGTTTAGGGTGTTTCTGCATGGAGATGGGAGACTGGTCTTAATTCAAGCCATGTCTTGTTGTCTTTTGCACTGGAGGAGGAGGTCCGGGGCAGTGATTAGGGCTCAAGAATGGGAGACCTAGCTCTTCAAATTGCTTCTGACTGTGAATCCTACCATGGCCACCAGTTTCAGTCAGGGCCAAGGCAAAGGCAGAGGGAGGTGGCTGCATTTTGGGGCCAGTTAGATTTCTCATTTCTCTCCCTTCTTTAAACAAATAAATAAATCCTGCTGCCTTCCAGCCCAAAATCATCTGGATGAAAAATCAAATGGAGATACGGGAAGACCCCAAATACATAGCGATGATTGAGCAGGGTGTCTGCTCCCTGGAAATCCGCAAGCCCAGCCCTTTTGATGGGGGCATCTACACCTGCAAAGCTGTGAACCCCTTGGGGGAAGCCTCAGTAGACTGCAAACTTGATGTGAAAGGTAAGATTGGCCAAGGAGATAGAGGAGCAGGTCTCCTTGCCTGCCTTTTCCTGTTCTCACTTTCACAGTGCTGTGGTTTATCTCTGTTTTGTGTCGATGCTGGCGATGGGGGAGCCTAAGGACACTGGGCCATGGAGCTGGAGCTTCAGGCTTCTTGGGTTTATGGTCTGAAAGCATCTTGAAATCTCCTTCCCTCATTCTTGGCTAAAACCTGGGAAGGAAACCAGAAATTGCAGAGCCAAAGGAGCGGAGGTGCTGGTGGAGGATGGGACAGTCACTTGCTCCTCACTGTGTCCACCAGCGCTTGTGTCCCAAGCCCTCCGCAAGCCACGCGTGTAGGGGCTGTGCCGAAATCCCTCCTCTTGCACCTGGGCTGTTCTGATTTATGTTGCGGCACCCTGCCGAGACTTTCCAGCTCACATTTCCCTGCCTCAGCAGAGCACCCAGCCCAACCCGGTACGGAGGTGCCCTGCTCTGCTGCGCCCGCGGACGCCTCTCCTGTGTGCTGCAGACCCTCCCTGGATGCAGGAGGACGCCCGCCCACCCACACGCATTATACGCATGTTCCTCAAGTAGCGGTGTGCCCTTAGACATGTGTCCTTTTTATTGTTTCTCCTCCCATGGCTTCCCAGCACATGCTTGCCCCGAGGCACGCTCTGCCCTACTTCCCTTGCAGGCAGGCGCCCGGCACCCTCGGTCCCTGCTGAAGCTACAGGGCTGCCAGCGCGGCA
>NW_010542076.1:9712-16981 GCF_000687285.1 Phaethon lepturus
GGGCTGTCAGCGCAGCCATGCAGGCAGCACGGTGAAGTCAGGCAGGAGACTGAGCTGGTCGTTGTGCTGGTGACACGAGGCACCTGGGTGTCGCCCAGGCTGGGATGTTGGGGACAAGCTGGCCAGAGGCAGGCAGTGATGGTGGTGTGCTCGGAGCGTGTGTGCACGGGGATGGGGTGCGCAGGTGCCTGTTGGTGTGAGCACACAAGC
Source organism: Phaethon lepturus (assembly GCF_000687285.1). NCBI lineage: Eukaryota > Metazoa > Chordata > Aves > Phaethontiformes > Phaethontidae > Phaethon > Phaethon lepturus. The sequence continues at coordinate 9,923 of NW_010542076.1, forward strand.
GGGTTGGTCATGCCCTGGCTTGCTTTTGGAAGTCAAAAGGGGAGTGAGGTGAGGAGAGTTTAGGGGGTTTATATGTCCTGTGCTCTCCTGCAGTGCCCAAGTGAGGACAGATTGGAGGGCAAGACAAAGAGCAAGGTAGGTCTTTGATCTGGACCAAGGTAGGTCTGGGCTGGGGCTATGGGATAGAGGGAGGGTGGACCACTTCACCAGGGATGGAGTGGGTTGAGTGTCCTGGATAAGCCCGTGTCACCTGCTGATGGAGCCCCATGGCTGGAGATGCACTGGTGGGGTGGGATGCTGCAGAGCCTGAGAGAAACCTGCCCCTTTGCGAGGTAGAGGGAGGGTTGTAAACATGGCCAGGAGGAAGAAGATGCAGCGGGGAGACTGGTGTGCCTGGCGGATGCGTGGGCAGCAGGTGGGCAGAGCCCCAGTTTGCAGGCAGGGCTCAGAGACACGGGGCACCAAGTTGGATGCATATGTGGGGCAGGTACCGGGACTGAGGGCAGGTACAAAGGAGTATGAAATGGGGCTGGGGGTGGAAAAGCAGAGCTAAAAGTAAAATCTGAATTTTGAGGGGCAGGAGAGGGTGGAGGAGCTGGGCTGCGTTGGTCGTGCATTAGAGCCATGGCTGGGATGTGTTTCCCGTCTTATCCCTGACCCCGGTCTCTCAGCAGTGGTGCCCGCACAGGGCTCGGGTCTCGCTCCTTTACCCCAGGCGGATGCTGCAGCTGCTGCTCGGTAGCGTGGCACACGGCGATGCTCCCGGCCATGACCTCTGCTGCCTGCGGGCCTGCCCCCTCCCTGGAGGTACCCCGGGGGCCTGCACCTCAGCCTGCCATGGCATGGTCCTCTCTGAAAGTGTCCTCAGGTGTGACAATAAAACAAGCCCATCTTTGGTCGTCTTAAAAAAACCACTATGTTTTTCTTGTTGTGGGGTTGGCTTGGGTAGGGGGAGGTGGTGGGGACAGAGCTGCTGTGGATGCCACGGGGTCATATAGCATCCCACTGAGCCGTGGGTAGAAGAGATGTTTTTTGAGCTTGGCAAGAAAGGACCAGCTTTATAAAGCATGTCTGAAGATGACTAAACCAGAAGCAACCCAACAAGGAAGAGGAGGAAAGTTTCCTTCTGGAGCTGGAGAATGATTCTGGCTGGGGGGGGTAGAAACAGCAACATCAAAACTGTGGCATGTTGATGCTGCTTCATCAAAGCTCGGTTTCTTTATCCGCGTCAATGATGCAATGGTGCAGCCACGCGCTGCCACCAGCATCCCCTCCCCGCAGCGTGAGACGGCGGGGACAGGACATGCCCATGCATTATCCAGAGGAGGAAGAATCGGCTCCGTTAGCTGCTGATGGCTCATGTGCAGAAGGACGACTCGTTACAGCTCGGAGACAGCTTGGGTCAGAGATGCTCTTTATTAACGGAGAGCCCATCAAGTTGACTAAGCGCATCGTTTTCCAGGGGTCAGCAGCGCGGTGTGCTCCTCCACCAGCCCAGCCTCCCCCTCAGGCTGACGGGGCTGGCACGTGGGTACGGGCAGGAGCTCTCCCGGCCACATACCAGCTTGGTTATGGGGCCAGACCCAGACCCTGCCCTGAGAAAGGCATAGCCTGGCAGGCCCTGGCACTGCAAATGTGGGTGCAAATCCAGCCTGGGCACCCAGAGATCTGAGCCCCTCCCGCTCTTGGTGCCACTGGGCAGCGAAGAGCTGACCCCTCTCTGCAGCATCTCTCCTGCAGCCCCTCTGCTTTGTCCCGTCCGCCCCGTCTCCTCCCCTCCACGCCCGAGCTGGAGTCGTGTGGGTATTGCTGTTCCCAGGAGCTCAGCACTGGCGCAGCACTGGCCACACCAGACATCGTTTCCACCATCAGAGGGCATCGTGGGATTAATTTTTATCCCAGCTGATGGTCAGGCTGGTTCATTGAGGCGGTTGGGGTTAGTGATGGTACCGCTGGGATGGAGGTTGCAGTCCAGCTGGCAGGTCGAGAGCAGCTCTTCCCCCAGCATGCTCACGCCCGACCTCGGACACTGGTGGGGGGTGTCCTGGTACCCTTGATGTCCCTGGCATCTCAGCATGTGGCTTTGGCCAGTGGGAGCCTTGGGGGACAGGGGCTGGGAGTGGGCTAGTGGGCTGTGTTAGCCAGGGGTTTGCTAACGCAGGAGACAAGCAGCATCTCCAAGACTGGCTCATGTGCACACTGTGCCCTTTCCAGACTCTTAATGCAGCTGTACAGGGCAAAGACTGTGTTTGTAACCCCACAGGGGACCGGTGAGGGTAACAGCATCCACTTTTAGTGAGCTCTCCCCGGGAAAGGTCCAGAGAGCATGGAGTGGAAAAATCCACTAGATGTTTTTTCTGAGCGCAGTCATCTACATGCCTTTTAATTTATGAGCATGCCAGCCGTCAGGTTTCTGGACACCTCAGCAAGGATCAGGCAAAGGCATCAGCTCCAGGAAAGCAGCCTCTTGCAGAAATAAGATGCAAGTGGGAATCAGACCTGTGCTCGGTAAACAGCAGCCCTAACCTGGGGCCAAGCTACTGCGGTGCAAAGGGACCCCAGGCACGGGGCAGGGGGGTCCTGTCTGTGCCAGCCTGCGGCTGCAGCATCTGCAGGTACTACTGAAAAAGGATTTGGTATTCTTCACCTTGAGGAGCCTGGGGGGGTGTTCAGGGCCCCTCTATCGCGACGAGGCCCAAGGGAAGGATTTGCTCCTGCCCCTGCCGTTGCTCTTCTGCTCTGCTACGGTTTTGCCTGGTGTGGTGTGAGCCAGGAGCCTGGATACGATATATTGAGGCCTTTGGAAAATGTGGGAGGCTGAGCCCCTCACCTCCTCCCATCCTTCCTCCAGCCCTTCTTTGCTGCCCTCCTCTTCCTCTTGGAGAAATGGAGGAGTTCCCTCCAGGCTAAACAGAGCTGCTGCAGTGGTGGACATCCCTTGCCCCATTGCTCTACAGAGCCAGCTAAAGAGCCAGCCACAAATCTCACCCACCCAAGGTCCTTTTCCTCTCCACACCCCCTCCCAGCCCCTGCGGGAACTTGCTGCAGTAGCTTTGACGTCCGAGGGGCACAACCCTCCTGGGGCAGGGGAAGGGTCATAGGAAGTGTGTTTCCAATGGGAGACTGGTGAACAAGGGATGCTGATAAGCAAAGAATCCCGATTAACTCAAATTAACTCTTCCCACCACCACTTCAGCCCTGGAAAAGATCCTACTGCAGAGCCGGGACTGGCAGTGCGGCTGCCAGCATCCATAGGGACCACAGAGCCGGGTGGGGTGATGGCCCGTCTCCAGCCACCCCATCCTTAAATGTGACCAGCGACACACCCTGCCCACGGCTAAACCTGAGGAAGATGTCTGGGCATGGGAAAATGCCCCTGTGGCAACATCAACACCAACGCAGTGGCCAGCAGCCCTCTCCCACGCACCCCTAAACGGGCGCAGGTGCCTCTCTGCTCCCCTGGGCCATGGGGGTGGCTGCATTGACCCACAAAGTTTGGGTCAAAAGGGTTTGGCTGCACAGGGAGGGTGGTGGGGAGCGATGTGGGAGGCATGAGGTAAACAGGGGCTGGGAGACACTTGCCTCTGCCTTGCGCAGAAGACAGAAAAGAGGGAAAAATGACTCAAAGTAAAAGGAGAGAAAAGACACATGGAGGGGACCCAGCTCCCTGGGTGCAGCTCTCAGCGGTGGTGGGTGCTGCTGGGGTCCGTGGGGAGACATTGGGGCGGCACAGGGTGCTTCTCGCCGTGTACTCGGGGCTTCCTTTCCCCTCGTCGGTAGCACTGGGAGTTGGAGACTGGCCCTTTGCTCCGTGGGGGTGGGGGGTTCATCACCCTGTGGGTGCTGGCATTCCCATGGGATGCCTTTTCCTATCGCTTCCCGTGCCCCGGCCCAGCTCACCTCTCCCTGGTTATGGAGGGGAAAGAAAGGACTTGAAAACTCCCAGCTTCAGAGGCGCAGAAACCCCATTGCCCTGGGCTCCCCCGGTTCTCGGCAGCTTCACTCCCACCGGGGCACCCCTTTGCCCCCGTGCTCAGGTACCCCCATGGGTCCATGGATGCGGGGGTCAGAGCATGAGGTGCCCCCAGCATTACCGACTGCCACGCTCCAAGGAGCCGGAGGTCTCCATCAATGGCAGAGGACCTCCTGGGTGGTTTTTATCATTTTACTTTATTTGCATGAAGATAAACTGCGCCTTTGTCTGTACAATTTCTCCTTAAATACTTGGCAACCATTAAAAAAAACCCAAAACAAAAACAAACAGGAAAAAAAAAAGGAAAGGAACAGTGCAGGCTACAATATCAAAACAGTACGATGCTTGTGAATAAATAACCCCCCGGTGCAGCTGGGGGACACAGCTTGTTCGGATTGCACAGGGCTGGTGAACCCAGCCCTCCCAGGTCCTCACCAGCCCTTCCCCTGGCAGCAGGAACAGTGGCCAGATGAGGACCGGGCTGGGCATGGAGGACCCCTCTCTGCTTTCTCCCAGCTCCTAGTTGCCCGGATCAGCCGTGGTGGTGCTGGCATTTTTGTTGGTTTTGCAGCAGAAGTACTGGTTCCAGATCTGCAGGAAAGCTGTCCGGAACTTCTTGATCCTGAAAGCGTAAACGATGGGGTTCATGGCTGAGTTGCCATGAGTGAGGAAGATGGCGATGTAGGTGAGGATGTGTGGCGTCTCGCAGGATGGGCAGAACAAGGTGATGCAGTTGAGGACGTGCAGAGGGAGCCAGCTGAGCGCAAAGAGGAAGAGAACCAGTGCTAATGACTTGGCAATCTTCAACTCCTTCCCATAATACTTCTGGGGATCATTGGAGCTGGAGGAGACCTTCTTGTTGAGTTGCTTGCGGATGAGGTTGAAGACTTCCAGGTAGATAAGCAGCATCAGCAACAGGGGAGGCAGGACCCAAACGAAGAAGTTGAAGTACACCATGTACTCCATGCTGATGACCGTCTCAAACTGGCACTTGATGACAAACTCCGTGTGGCTGGCGTTCAGCTCCTGAGTCCTTCGCATCTTGTTCAGGTTGTTCCAGCCAAACATAGGGGTGAGTCCCACCAGAAAGGAGACGATCCAGCAGCAAGCGATGGCCACCGCTGCACGCCGGGGTGTCACCACACTCTTATACCTGTGGAAGAGACAACAACGGCAGGAAAGAATGAAACACAAGTGTGGTGCTCTGCCTGGGGGTCAAGATGGCTCCATGTGGAGTGGCAGTGCCCATGGTGCTCCTCGTTCCCTTCCTTGGCAATTGGTAACAGCTTGTCCTGACAGATGTGTTAATGGACTGGTTTCTCTGCATGTGCCTTGGGGAACCTCACCCTGTCGCCCACCACCCCCCAGCCCCAGGGATGGGCAGAGACCTCAGACATGATCCCGGAGCTCTGGGGTTTGATGCCAAGCCAGGAAATGCATTAGCAACCTGAAGCATGCCTGTGTGCTCAACCCCCATGTCTAGGGGGGGTTCATGCAGCCCACCTTACATCTGAGCACCCTACACCCACAGCAGCAGGTGACCCTTCCCCCCCCCCACCCCCCCTGTCTCCCTGCACCAGCCCTGCCAGCACCCTGTCCCAGACAATTCCCCTTGCACCGGGGGAAGAAATCGCCGACAAAAGCTTCCTCTGGGACCCGCTGGGCTGGAGGAAGGATCCGTGCGTGCTAATGGACCCCTGGGGAAGCTTCTGGGCACAGCCTGTTTCATTTCCTAATGTGCTGGGCCGATCGACAAAACCCTCTTTCCCCATGGGCTGGTGCCGAGGGGTGGAGGAGGAGGAGAGCGGTGTTTCAGTTGGGCTCTGCTCCCTCCCTGATGCCACCGGGGAGCGTGCCAGGGCCGGGCTTGTCTCTCCAAGTGGGAGATGGAGCCTGCTGCATTGATTTGTCCTCCTGGCCCGCAAAGGAAATCTTCTTCTTGGGGGCCAAGAAGATTCACAGCTCAAGTGTTACTGCTTTCCACCGGATGGGACTGAACAAAGAACGTTTTTCTGGCTGTTTGCTGGGTTTTTCAGTGTTAACCTGGCCATGGGGACCATGTGGAGCTGGCTGGCAAACCTGTCTCTGTCCTGGTGCTCAGAGCTCCCAGCTGGACGTCTGCATTTTAGGGCTTTTTAATATACCAGCCAAGGACCCAAACCCATGCTCTGCCCCCTTGAAGGTCCCTTCTCAAGGTCCATCTCATGGGCAAGGTGTCAGTGTGGGAGCACGGAGGGGCACAGAATGGAGGTAGGGACATTGGTCCGCAGGAGTCCAGAGGGTCGAGAGCCACTGATCCCTGACAGCTTTCCCGAATGAACCCCCTCTGCTCTGGGAAAAGATCCCCAGCATCCTGGCGGCAGCCAGGTCCCTCGGGAAGGAAGTGGCAACGTGGGCTGCTGTTTCCTCTGCGAGCAGAGGCTGGAGCTGGAGGGTGATTTATTCCGTGTGGGGAGGAGAGAGGGCAGGAGACCCTGAGAAAGAGGTGGGGAGAGCTGGGGCACGGGGAGGCTGAGGGGTGGTGGGAGAGCACCAGCGCCGTGGGACGAGCAGAGGGAAAGCAGGTCCCACGGGAGTGGCGGGTGGCAGAGGGACACCGGAGGCTGCCGTGGGGCCGTGTGCCAGCCCGTGCACCCCACATCACTGACAGGTCCTGGGGAGGCCTGATGTGCTCTTCCAGATGTGACGCCTCGCTCCCACCTCCCCAGGCTTGAGCAGCTCGGGGCGTGGGGACGCGCAGTAGAAATAACGGCAGCAAGCCCTGCGAGCCGAGGCTGCCTCCCCCCTCCCCACGCCCCGGCGTTTCTAGGGTCTGCTACTGATTTTGCTGGACGCGTTGCAGCCCCGGGTGCTCCCCGCCCTGCGGGGCTGCGCGACAGCAGTCGCTGGAGGGACGAGGCTGCTGAGCAGGAGTGGTGCCACCATGGTCCCCAGACACACTCCTGGGGCTTGCAGCCAGCACCCAGACGCCAGCTGCCTCCGGAGCACCCACCCCTGCACCCCCTGCCCTCTCCCCTGGCTTGGGGGAGCGCTGAGACCCCGCTGTCAGCCACGGTCGAGGGCTGGGTCGGAGGATGCAGCCAAGG
>NW_010542077.1:0-214 GCF_000687285.1 Phaethon lepturus
TTTCCTGCCGCTTTCAGACAGGAGTTTGACGGTAAATGGGGGGTTTTTGGGGCTTTTTCTGTGTGTGTGTGTGTGCGTCTCTCCGGCAGAAACCAGCCAGAGCGTGACGCCGGGCGCCGAATCACAGTGGGGGAACAACGTGGGTTAAGACGAAGGGAATTTTGTACTGGGAATGGTGTAGAGGGGACTGGTGTGGCTGGGGCTGCTCGGTACT
>NW_010542077.1:393-1586 GCF_000687285.1 Phaethon lepturus
GCAGGTGGGGCGCCAGGAGCTGCCGGCCCCGACGCGCGGCTGTGCCACGGCATGGCTCGCCCGCTCCACGGCCCAACGATGAAGGTGACGCGTATCTGTGCCGCCACCAAAAAAATCCCGACTCTTCCTCCCGACGTCCCCGTCAAGGGGAAAACCTGAGGGCTCCCACTGAGGAGAGGCTCTGGGATCCACCGCTCTCAATGAGAGAAAATAACGGCAAAATAGGTGGAAAACAGGGGGAAACGCCTGTTGTTTCCTATCCGGCTCACGGATGAAAATAAGCCAGCCCTCCAACCTACCCGGCTGGATCCACCCTCTGAGCAAAAACTCCCGGCAAGTTTTGCAAGGCCGTTGCTGGCACGGTTCGAAGCACACATGAAACTGCTCTGGAAACCACAGGGGAGAGATGTCAGGCAAAGCCGAAGCAGTCAGACGCTTTTAAAACAAGCGAGGCAACAAAGCTGGAAAAATTCCTCCTTAACCCTTACGGAGCAGGGAGGGAATTCGGATGACGTTCCACCTGTGGGCAGAGCAGGCAGCACGGGCAGCCTGTGAGGAAAAATGTTTCCGCTCTCTGACGGGGGGAAGCGGGTGCTGCCGCAGAAGCATCGGCTCCGTGCAGGGCTGGGATTTGAGGCCGGGAAGGATGAGCAGGGAAAGCCCTTTCGCCGAGATAAACCCCAGCGGGCGCACGTCTTGATTCTCCGCGCTGAGCTGTGGTGGGGGATAAACCTCAATAAATGGGTTTAAAACGTGTCTGGGGAGGGGGAAAAGAAGAAAAGGCAGCCTCAGACGAAGGTTAGCGCTTGGCAGGTTAAAGCCCGAGGAAGGAGCGGCCGTCGCTAGACGATTCGTGTTCAGCCTCCGGATTGGAGATGGAGGGAGGAAAAGCGTCTCCCAGATGGGCTGAGCCCAGGATGCGCGGCTCCTGCCAGATGTACGTTAACGGGAGTTATTAGTCGCATAAAAACCGCTCTGCAGCTGCATTTCTGGCACTGGCGAGGGAGGAATTAATTGCAACACCAGATCACTCCTCCTCTGCCCGGCCAGGAGGGACCGGCACGACCCCGCCTGCACGCTCCCCCTGGCCGGATGGGGAAAGAGAGATATCTGACCTCCCCGTGAACTGCTGGAAAAAAGAAAAATTAAAAATCAAGCAGGTTTTCCCCCCAAACCCAGCCCCGCGGGGTCCC
>NW_010542078.1:0-6625 GCF_000687285.1 Phaethon lepturus
TGATTTGCAGTGCAGGAAAGCAAATACCCAGACACTTTGCAGTCCTTATTCCCCTGCCTTTCACGCCTGCACCTTTGAACACCCATTTACTTCAGCCTTCCCTTCAACACTGTGTATTTGGCACATCCTCTCGTGCCTACATCCCCAAATTCACAAGCCCCTCTGGCTGGCTGGGGAGCGAGAGACGTTTCCTCGCCGCGGCAGCGTTCGTGGGAAGATGTGCGCGCAGGGGGAGGCAGCAAGCTTCACGCAGGTTCTTTGCGTTTTGACAGACTTTGCTGGAGGATTTCGCTCCGGCTTGAGCCAGACGTGGTACTGGCAGATGTTGTGCAAGCTTCCCACGCAGCGCTGGCAGTGCCTCTCCGGTCTGACCCACGACCACCGCCCCTCCCCAGCCCCCTTCCCTCTCCCCTCCCAGCCCAGGCCAGCGTCTATCTCGAGCAGAGAGCTCTCCTTGCCAGATTGCGTGGTGGTTTTCTGATGTGAACAGATGGGACTAGGCGGGCAGGCTACATCTGTTCGCTGAATACTTCCACCTTCGCAATTGTTTGCAAATGGGTGAGAGCTCGGGGAGGCTGGGAAACTATGGGTTTGGGCTCAAAATGCTCTTTTCCTGTAGCATGCCCAAAAGTGAACCTGCGCTGCGTAATTAAAAGTTTGAGGCTGACGAGGAAAACACCTGCTGGTGCTAACAGCTTACCTCTTTCCCCGCAGAAGCACAGATTCCCTGCAGCACCAGTGCTAACCTTTTCTTCAGTCCAGTTTAAAAAGGCCCAAGTGATGAAACATCCCTCGGGGTGCCGTCCCACAGCATCACAGGGTGTCTTTTTTCTTTTTTTGAGATTCAGCATTGATTTAATTTCTGTTTCAATTTCTCGTTACATTTATGTAACCGATTTTCAGGATGGCTCAGCTCTCATTTCTTTGCAAGCACCAGACATAAGCAGATGTAAATATCTAAAGGAGGCTGAACATTGTGGAAAGTGGGCCATAAATTCTGTGCCTTTCTCATTGTTTTTTACACCCTTTAAGCATTTGCAGCTTGTTATCATCCATGTTCACTTCTCCCACTTATTTCTTGCCAAATTCTCCATACAGCTCTTCAGTTCTCCTCATAAACCATGCCGTCCTGCCTCCTGGGCACAATCCCCTCTTCATGCTGAGCTTGCCAGGGGATGAACAGTCCCCATCCCTCTCGCCCTGTCTTCTCTCCAGTATAGCATCACCTTATGGGACACCCGAAGCTCTCAGGGCTGGAGCCGCCCGTGCTGAGCCCTAGCAAACCTGCTGCATACCAGCACCGGGCAGGGGAGCCCTGTTGTCTCGCTGTCAGCTGAGGATGCCCTCCCGGGCACCCAGCATCGGGGGGATTCAACCACTTGAAACTGTTTTGTGTGTCTGTGCTCAGTCCCCTTCTGCCCGTCTCCTACCGGCGCAGCAGCACCGAGGCTTGGAAGCCAGCGGTCAGTGTGTCGGGCCAACACACCTGCAGAATAATGCCCTCGGGTTGGTGACGCTGTGCCGTGGGACTAATTTCTCAGGAGGACAGAGGTACCTACCTCCCGTAAAAAGGAGTGTGAGCTGAGAGCTCTGAGGCTCTGGATGTTCATGTTTATGGCACTCATCTGCTCTTCCTCTGTACCCTCACCTTCTCAGAACCTGCACTTGGACTCCACCTTGCCGAGTGTGTGTAAGCCAAGTAATTATTTTGCAGAAGCAACAAGTTGCCATTTTTGAGCCCAAATTAAATTTCAGCTTCTTCTACTTTCTAACTGCAGGTTTCTTTCTATGCAATATTCCTCTGTTTTCATTGTTTCTTGCAGTTTCTCCAGTTCTGTTAGCAGTTGGCAATTTCATTCCTGGACTGTTTATTTCTTCTTTCAGATCATTAATAAGTACTAAAAAATAATCCACTTTAATACACTGATTCACGCGTTGCCTCACAGGGCAGAAATCATTACATTTACATGAGCATTAGCCTTTGGTTATGAACCCTCAGCCAGTTTTCAAACCACATCACAGTGGCCCTATTCTGGCATACTGAATTATTTCTCCTTTAAGATTTAATGCATTGGTAATAGTGTGTGTTTTAACAAAAAAGGAAACACACATTTTAAATCTATGCTGCCTATTATTTGGGTTTCCTTTTCCCTCTAGATGTTTCGCAAATTATTATGTCTTGACATAATTTTCATTATTTTACTGTGAAGAGTAGCTAGATATAAATTACAATTACTACAATCACTCCAGGATCAAAAAGCAGTGCTATGCTTGCTTTTCTTTGGTCTTTCACATCCTTCCCATTTTAAATTGACTTAAAAAAAAAAATCAAGCATTTTAGTCAGTCCATTTCCAAATTCCCTGAATGCTTTATGAAGCTGCTGAGCCAGGCAGTCGGCACTGTGGTCAAGCCCAGTGTTAGAGGATTCAGAACAACAACTGCCTTTTTCATTCAAAGACTAGCTTAGCATTCTCTGTGAGTATTGTGTCAGCTCCCTCTCTCTGGAAAACAGGAATATCCATATTTTGATCTTCCTGGTGACACGGATTCCAGTTGTGTCCCCATCAGAATAATTACTTACTCTTCACATCTAAATTGACCATTAGATTTGTTCCTAGACCTGAAGGGACTGAGGTGCTGAGGAAGGCAGGGTTATAGTCGTGAGTGAAATATGTCCACTAAGTTCCAAGTGCATCTTGAAAAGCTTTCCTCCTAGTGAATATTGACAACCTTTTTGACTGAGTTCAGCGCTGTTATGTGTGACCATATTGGACAGGAGTCACTTCTGGGAAGTGTAGTGAGAGATGTTCTCCTGTAGCCACTCAGTTCTCTGAGATGTGACACAGGTTGCTTATTTCTGTAGAGAACTCCTATAACCCTTAAGAAAATACCCAGGACAGCAAGGAGCAGAGGCTATGATCAAAAATGTCTTTGTCTTTTCATTAGGAAGAAGATATGGGCCCATAACTCACATGACTGTGGCCAAGTTCTCACTGGCTTTAGTCAAATCTTGCTAAAAACTGTGTGGGGACAGTGGTTTTCATGTTGTCCAAAGAGTCCAAGAAGAGACATATGATGCTATAAATGGCATTTTAGGCATAGTGCTGTTTTCTTGAGCATAGAAACATTTTATATGTTAGCTGGGTGCAAAACATACTTTGTGGTGGTTACAGGCTTGGTTTTCCCTGTGGTTAGGGAGTAACTGTGGGGTTTGAGTGGTGATGTGGGAAATGGTCATTTCTCCTTGTTCCTTAATAAGGCAGGTGCCAGTCCTATCATAAAACCTTGCAGAAGGTTTAGCTTAAATAAGGAGAACTTATTGTACATGCATCTCTTGAGTCCTCCCGTGCCCTCTTCTGAAAGACATCTTAGACATCTACAGCAGATCTGATCTCCCTGGATCCTGTTGTGGTCTGTGGAGAGAAGTAAGAACATCTTGGGTAGTATTGATCTATGAACATCCAAAATAGGTCACAAAAATTATACCTTAGAAATGCTTACTCTTTGCCACTGAATAAAAAAAAAAAACCCAAACTTTAGGGTGAATATCTCCTGCCTAGAAATCCATAAATAGATGAAATATGCCCTGCCCCTTAGTGTTTGCCAGAGGAGGGGAAAGACATAGATGACCATTTAAGATAGAGGTAAAAGCTTTTTGGGTACTTCTATAAGTCAAATAGGCCCTGAGGCAATCCTTGAGATTTACTCTTTGTACTGCCAGCAAACTCACATATAAGGCTTCGACGCAGCCAGAACATATCATCAAAGCCTCTGAGATCTCACTTTCTGAGCTTGCCCTGTGGCTCAGCATGCCACCATGCGTGGCCAGACAAGCTCTGTGCCAGCTAAAGGGACAGCAGGTGGTTGTGGGGCATGGCACAGAGCTGTTTGCACTGCACTGGAGGCTGGATGGAGGCATGACCTGGAGCTCCTGGTCTGAACTGCTGTTGGCCATAGGGAGAGGAGGTCACCACAGGGGCTGATTTGCCTCGTTCAAGGATACTTGTCTGCCTTTTTCTTTGTCTACATGGCATGTCTAGTACTCAGGATTTGTACCACTGTCTTAGACTTGGGACTTGAATGCCTTCACAATTGTGGTGACACCTTTAGAAGGACGTTGAAGACTTCACAAAAAGAGGTCTCCAGTACAGGTCTTGCTGTAGATGACTGTGCTGGTCAGTGATGATTTAGTAAAAAGAGTTGGATCCCTATCACATTTAATGTTGGATCCCTATCACATTTAATGCACAGAGTAGAAGTTGAAGAAAAAGAGCCTTTTATGCAAAAGGACAGTTTGTTTAGAGCCTTTTGAACATTGTGGTGTTTTTTCTTTCCTTGCCAGGCTTTTAATGGTAGGAGAAAAGTATCACACTAGTGGCGTTGCCAGTCCTGTGATTTTATCATGAGCCAGTGTTTGCTATTTTCCTTAAAACCCCAGCTCCTAGAAACAATGGATTATATGAGAATTTCTCAGCTCTGATTTGAAAAACAAAGACAATTTCTAGAGCTTTTGGTGTCAGAAAAGTGGTTGAAACATGACCCCGATTGTATCCTAAGAAATCCAAAACCATATTTGGAATTGATTACATTTTTATGTGCATGTTTTGAAGCCAATTGTGTGATTTTTCTTTTGGAGGGGGGCATCTGACTCATGATTTTTGAATGCTTCGGGAGTGGTGCGATTGCATTGGGGACACCGCTGATGTTTCCAACTCTGTTGAACGATTTCTGACACAAAAAGCTTTAGCTCTTTAAAGCAAAGAAATGTTTCAAATTTGTAAAAAGTACAGGACAGATCCTGCTTTAAAAATGTAAGGATCATGCTTTTATTTAGGCATTGAGCAGATCCCATGCAGTCCCATGCAGATGAATTGTACTGCTTTTTGGTGTGCACAGAGAATACCTGAGTTGACTACAAGGTAGGCTTGACCAAAAGGTCCAATTCCATGAATGTTTGGTCACTTAAGGGATGGTGGTGAGCTCCTGGGGCTTTCATACTTCCTAAGAAGCCCCCTCTGCACCTTTCAGAATTAGGGCATTTCGAAAAGACTGTGTGAATGTTACTCTTGGGCAACATAATTCCTTGTCACAGTTAGGCAGTAGTGCTGCCTGGGGAAGGAGGTATGGTGTGAACTGCTGCTATAGGACGCCGTGACTCACATTTACATGGCTTAGTTCTAACTGAGGCTGTGAGCCAGACATTTCCCGTTGGACCCCTGCCTCTGAAGGTCTGTGGCCAGCCCAAAGGCGACTCTGTGAGCGTACAGCTCAGGTGGGACCTGGACAGGGCTGAGTATGCTGTGGTGTGTCAGATGTCAGAAAGCAATACTAGCCTTTGAGAGCAGCAGGAACTATTATTTGTTAGGGTGGCATTTTTCAGTTTCTGGGTTTAAACAAAGGCAGTTGATAGCCTTCCAGTACTTAAAGGGGGCTTATAAGAAAGATGGGGACAGACTTTATAACAAGGCCTGTTGCAATAGGACAAGGGGTAATGGTTTTAAACTAAAAGAGGGTAGATTTAGATTAGATCTGAGGAAGACATTTTTCCCAATGAGGCTGGTGAAACCCTGGCCCACGTTGCCAGAGAGGTGGTAGATGCCCCATCCCTGGAAACATTCAAGATCATTAGGTTGGACGGGGCTCTGAGTAACATGATCTAGTTGAAGATGTCCCTGCTCTTTGCAGCGGGGTTGGACTAGATGGCCTTTAAAGGTCCCTTCCAACCTAGAGATTCTATGATTCTATGATAGCAGTAGAGGACATGGCTAATGAGCCCTGTAGCACACACAGTGTCAGCACCTGGTAGATGATGCCATTCACCATGATGCCAGGTTTGTCCAGAACGCATGGACATGCCAGAATGTAGGTCTGGCATTGCTGCCATGCATGCAAGCTACTAAAACATCTTCTGTCTTTTATTTACTAGGATCATATCCTCACTTGAGCAAACCGCCTCCAGAAATACCCATAAGACAGGGGTAAGGAGCATTTTCTTGCTGAGAGCTTCAGAGGTCTTTGAGACGTATTTGGTGAGACGTGTTTGCAAAAACACGTCCTGGGTACTCGCAAGCAATAATGTGAAAAATCACACACGAGCTATAACTGTTCCAAAGGCCTAATACTTTTTCCCTCAGTGTAATCAAAAGACACTGGCTGAGTTCAGGAGGCAAACTGTGTCCCCAAACTTAATTTGATAGGGTTATGTATATGGCCCCATAATTAAATGAGTCTGGCAAAACTGGTGCTTGGTATAAAATTCATTACACTCTTGGAACGATTATGTCTAGGGGGAGTTTGAACTATGTTTTCCACTCTCAACCCCTTCTTTATGTAACTTCTTTTGTTATTCCTTTTCAGCTTTGTTGTTTTGGATAAAAATTACCAGAAGTTAATAAGCAGGAGGCACAGATTAGGAGCAAGATTGCTTAATTCATGATTGCAAGACCTGGGATGTTTATATTTTGCAGCGTTGCTAACAGTTGAGGTGCTGGGTGCTTAGCACAGGGCAAAAGCAGATCTGCTGAGATCTGCTGGAAATGAGCACCTGAAGACACTGTGTGATGGACAAGGGTCCCGAGGTGGTGTGAGACAACCCTCTTTCCCCATACAGGGGTCAGAAGAGCG
>NW_010542078.1:6656-14611 GCF_000687285.1 Phaethon lepturus
AGGGGCAGCGGCAGGGAGGGCACCCCCTGCCCTCAATCAGTGCAGGTCTCACGGGTCTAGAGGCCAGTGGGGTGTCTCTCATTCAGGCATCTGACCCTGGTGTGGACTTGGGTGCTGATGCACCTTGCAGTGCCAGATTCACACTGGCACAGCTGGTGTGGGGAAACATCCCCTCGAAACACATCTAATTGTGCTGTGGACTGTGAAAAGTGAGTCCTGGCTGGCTGCCTTGAGTAGATTCACTGATGTCTAGCAAGGAATCAGTTACCTTGCTGCTTTGCCTCAGCGGGATCCTGAATACAATTCTGCTTTCTCTATCTGTCTGCCTATTGTCGTTAGCCATCTAGTTACTTAAGAAGTTTTCAGATTCATTTATATCTCAACGTCTGGTTAAAATTGGCCAGGAAATACAAGAATTAGGGGTCAAGGCTAGGCAGATTCAAGTATTCACATATAAGTCCACATGTATGTGCTGCTTTTCCTTAGAAAACCAAACATAAAAAATCCCATCCTAGTGAAAGAGGAGGCCAAGGAAAACTACAATGCCCTGTGTCAAGGAGAGATTTCTGGTGGGACTTTCTGGTTCCAGGGTTCATGAGGGCCTCATCCTGACTTCCTCCACACACTGTAATCCCACAGAGCACCAGTGGTCACTCATCTCCTTTACCACTCACTGTGGGTACTATCTGTGGTGAATCCTCCCCACCCATGGGTTTTTTAAAATTATATTTTTCTTCCTTAGCGTTTGGTATAGTGGGCTACAGCAGACACTTTGGTGTAATGTCCTTTTTGAAACACACCCAAGACCTCTTAAGCACCACATTCCATCACTGCAGACCACAAATATCTTTTTCATTCATTAAATAACCCCAAGTCACATTTTTACCTGATGTATCTTGAATAGTTCATTTAGCAAGCACACTGCTTCAACATTTGTAGTCGATGGCTGATAGTGCTAGTATAGCTTCTTTCATTTCAAAACCCAAGAAGGAAATTATGTATGTGTTTAGGAGTGCAGTTAGCCATTTTGCAGGCAGGAATCCAATCCACAATCCCTTCTACAATTGCTGAATCTGAGCCAATATTTAAGAAGACAAGCCATTGATAAGGACTTAGCGCAGCAAAAGTTATCGTCTTCAGTTTGCAAGTGGGTGCCAGCATTCACGAATAGACCATGTTAGTTGTCTTCACTGATGAAGGACAAAAAGTCTTGAACGGAGATCCTGCGAACAATCAGGTAGGTAGAGCAGACTGGTATCGCTTCTAAAGCAAAACATCCTTATCCAATCCCCACCTCCAAATTCACTCCTAGTTAGCATATTTTTAAGCATATATTTAAGGAAGTTTTTAAGACTTTGCTACTTAAAAACGTTTTTTGCTGAATCAGAGACTGGATCCTTTAAAAGTGCTGTCTTCCATGTGAGAGGCATATTCAAAACTGTAAATGAGAAAACTCTGTTGCTACTGTTTTTTGGAGAGATTCTATTCCTACTCTGACATTTTTTGGTAATTAACTGACAATTAGCAGCTGAGGGGTGTATTGTTTATTATTTTGCCTGCTTTTCCCCTCAGTTAAGTAAATGATCCAAAGTTAAACCTTATGGATCACACCTCTTTGTTTGCCATTGTTGATGGATCGTTTTCTGCTCAGAATGGAAATGATTAAATCATATAAGAAAGGATCATGCTTGCTGCTTATTCTCTGGCATCATATATGGAAAAATATTGCAGTTGGTTGAATTGTCTAGTTGAAATTAGCCTTTAAAGGAAAACCAAACAGAAGGGAATTGTGCAAGTGGGTTCATTAGGTCTTTACCAGAACAAGTAGTGAGTGGTGAAGAGGGAGAAAAGATGACGGAGTTCATGTTGCTGCAGATTAATTTATCAGTCTTTATGGGTACATGAAAAGAAAATTATGGCTACCTATAAAGGTCTAATTAGGGCATCTAGTGTAAATTCTCTGCAGCTAATCTGGTACAGTTCATAAAAAGCTAACAATAAAAACATAATGATGTGTTGCATTAAATGGGCAATCTTCAGCAAATGGGGCTAAATTGAAAAAGGTCCGTTGGAAAAGTAGACTCTTTATAGACCTTAAATAGAGGATAACTCATTAAATACACAGCGTGTTTTGCTGTTTAGCCCAATAGTGACTAATGCACACTAGATGTGCATTCCTGGGAGTGTTTCTGGTCTTGGGAGCAAGTCAGAACTTCTGGTAAAACCAATGCAAATCACACCATGAGGACTTGGGGAATAGTTTCATTTTTTAATGCTTCTTCACAATTCTGACCTTCATTATGCAGCCCAAGTCCTGCTGGTGAGCATTTCTTGGTGTAAGTATTCTAAACTGGGACAACTTCTGTGACCCAGCCTTCATATTCAGGCCTGGAGAGTGGACATTTTGAGAACTTGGCAAATGCATGAGTCAAAAATCTTGTGTAAAACCTTAGTTCTATCTGAAAGGAGTAATGCATAATTACTGTAATTTGAGAGTGCAGAGAGTGCACTCTGAAAACTCATCTCGAGAAAGCTTCCAAACGTAAAGGCAGTGTCAACAGAAAGGCAAATGAATTTATCCAAAGTGATGTCAAAAAGGTAATTTTCCTCACTCACCGCTTTGACCACACCATTGTCTTTTTGTCTCATGATTGCCTGCCCCTTCTCACTCACACCAAACATAAGCTTCTTGTCTCTGCTTCGTGGGCTCTCTGGTCTGTCCCCATGTGCGCTGGTTCTGCTGCCACTATGATTTTTTGAGTGGCCCCCTTGGTCACTGATTGAAATTTTGAGAAAGTCTCTTTGCAGTTTTGGGGAGGAATTTTTCAAATGCACCAAACATTAAGTAAATGTTCTCCCTTTACCTTCAAACCCACTGTAAAACTGTCATGGGCAGATGCTTAAACTCAGTTCAACAAGCACGAACGATCCAAGACACCATCCCACTTTGCGGGCCATGGTGGTCTCCTTCTTGTCCTGCCTCCACTGTCCTTTGCAGCCAGTCCTCATTCAACAGAGAGGAACAATTTCTGGAAGGATGCTGCTCTGTGATCAGCTTTCTTACATGATAGCATAACGTAACATAAAAAAGGATAAAAAATACATAAAGAAAGGCAAGTGTTCATGAGGGTTAGGGATGCTTGCAGGGTGTGTAAGAGCTGCGAGCCCTGGGGCCTCACCAAAATGCTATGCAGAAAGCGGGGCTCCAGTGAGCACTTCCTAGAAATGCCTTTGAGAGAAAGCAGCTCCATTCCCACGTCCCTGAGCGATACAAGAAGAACATGACAAACTGCAGAGGCCAAGCACACCATGTAGGTGGTGGTTTCCTCCCCAAATCTTTCACTGCATACACAAATACAGTGACCAGCTTGCTACGTGGTATAACAATATAGGTGAGTACATCTAGAAAAAAAAAAGCAGCAGAGTTTTGTGCACAAATAAACCAGATGTTACCCTTTTCTCTGTAAAAGAAACAGACTTAACAATTATGTTTACCTCCACATCTTCATAGGCCATTTTAGCAGAGGTCTCTGCTTCCCTGGTGTGACTGCCAACTTAGAGAATTTTTAGATTGTGGACGATTGGTCTAATTGCTTGTAAAATAAACTATTTCAAAGACCTGGCACTCCTCACATCTGCCGCTCTTGGCCTAGTGAGTTTGTGATGTATTTTCTGGTAGAGAAAAATGTTGCTGAATGTGTATGCACTGGAAAGCTGTAAATTGTTTTTCCTTTCTTTTGTTTCTGTTTATCTTGATTTGCAAATATTAAGCAGGCATGGTTCTCAATATGGACAAATGTGCTTGCAAAATGCCACTCGGCTGAGGAGATCATAGCTACTTTTCAATTATTAAAAGCATATGCAGAGGAAAAAACTGCACAGCTAATTTCAGGATGAAGGTTTGCAGCAGATGCATAAGCCCTGGTGAGTAAAAGTTTAGGTAGCAGAAATACTGATGTGTTTGAATATATATAGCAAAATCCCCAGAGACAAGGAGGGTTGTAGATTGGCACCATCATCACAATAATATCTTGCATGTCTGAGAGAGTGCCTGTTAAATGCCACGTAGCCCTGTTCTTCCAGTCACACTGTTGACAAGTGTGGAGTTTCTTGTGTGTTTGGGTTGGCCTGAAGAGAGAATATGTCCGTACAGGTTGTAGATGAGGATGAGCTCTGGGTACTTTGGTGAAGAGAGGGTTTTCTGTCTCTCTGTGCATACTCCTGTAGGGGCTGGGCCTCTTTTTTGCACGCAATTCTGTGAACCAGGCACATCTGCCAAAAAGAAGCTCTGGAAGAGAGGCAGAGGTAAGGGAGGACAAGGCAAGATGCGGCTGGATTACCACCCTCCACCCCTACAATTTCTTGGGAAAGAGAGAAACCTTGGTAATTAATGTCTGACTCAAACCCAGCACTTCCAGAAGCCATCCTTAAGAGGATGTAACTTAGGATAAAATTTTAGCCATCAGTTGGGATGATGTTCAGAGAAGCTTCAGCGGGTAGAGTCATACACCCTGTTCCCTCTGCTCCCTGTGATAATCCTGGCCTTAAGCCCAGGAAATTCTCACAGCTTCCACGGCGTAATGAGAGCCCAGGCAACGCTTACCCATCCCACTCCCAAGCCCTGAACAGTAGGAGAGGATGCTCAGGCTATTCCTCCCACCGCAAGGCACAGATGGACCATACGCTTGAATGGGGAACCTGCCCTGTCTGTGCACATGCAGGCACTCCACAGCTTGCTCATTGGCAAGCGTTGGGTGTCTCTGGGCAGGGAGTTTGTGTTGTTTTGTTATTTTGGGAATCAAAATGAGCAAGTGACTTCCTTCAGCTGCGTGTCACAAAGGACATGTTTGGGTTGGCTTAACAGTGCAGCAGTATCTATAAATTTCCTTTCTTTTGTCAGTTTGTGTCACAGCTTTCATGTTGTTTCAGTGTGCGGGAGGCACCATTGGTGTCTACCAGAGCCACTCATAAGCATTTTTTCTCCTCTTGTTCTATCAATTATTTACAAAAGTATAGCAGTTTACATACGGCCAAATATCCAAAACCTCTGGCACCATCCAATGGATAAAGTAAATATTTCTATACCTCATGAAACCAAGGGAGTCCCAGATCCTTTGTAGTTGACTAGGTAGTGATACTCCCTTTATGTGCTTCCTGCAATATGCTTGTTCATAAATGTGTCATCTTCAGGAACATTTCCAATACAGGTTTCAAGGCTTCTTGTAGAGGCAAAATCCTTCCTTTTGCTTGTATGGGCTTTATGTGCTGCTCTTACACAGTGGAGGGGGAAGATGCACAGGACTCTGCAGAGCTGCCCTTGCAGATAGCACTCTCTTCTTCAATACCAGACCTTCTGCTTGCTCAGGACTGAGCACATCTACTCCAGTTAGACCTGAGCTAGACTTACCTTCTGCTTGGACTTCAGCTGTTCCAGAAAGGCTTACAGAGTCTTCATTGGTTACAAGGCTACAGCACCCTCAGGGACGCTACACAACAATCATCTCACAGCCTAGAAAAAAGATTATTTTGATGCATCTTTCTAGAAATGTTTCCAGCCCCAGCTAGACCACTTAGGCCCAAATGCTGCTCAGAAGGTTATATAGACATAACTGCAAGTATGCAAGTCAGTATTTCTCTCAGCAAGTATAAACCTTTTCCATCTTTACCTATCTTTGGGTACCAGTTGTATCAGAGATCTGTGGGGGCATGGAGATCAATTTTAACATTAAAATAATCAGAATCAATAACAAGCAGATAATAAAATGGTCATCTTCAAGCTGTCTGCAACAGGCATTATCTTAGTTATGATTCAAACCACCTGCTCGGTAGGGTTGGCTTACTCCAGCTCCTTGTACAGTGTGCAGAGAGAAAGAGGAGGATAGCAGGAGACCGGCTGTGGTTTGTGCCTTATTTAAATGTCCCAATTACTTCTGGGCAGCTTTAAGCTTTCTCCACTCAAGTCTTTGGACCATCCAAACACCAGCTGACCACTCTGCCAGAAGGTTTCTTAGCTCAGACATGATGCCAGAAGGTATCATGTGAACAGAATATGTATTGATTGTGCCAAGAGCCAGGCAATGTGAATAGCAAACAACTTGAGCTCCTTTATTGACCTTGGGTACCAAAGTGGTGAGGTGCTACATTAGATACCTAGAGTAGGTGATCTTACTACAGCACAAAATATTTATAAAAAATTAGTAGCCTTTGTAATGGGAACACCATGTACAAACACCAGAAACTGCTCGCCTTTCCCAGAGGAACCACTGGAAGCTGTTGACTGTGCAGTTCCACTTCCAGAACTGAACAGGATTTTGGTAGCACAGCCCCCACCAGACACCGGTGTTCCCAAAGCCATCCTGCCTTCACACAGTGCTGCCTTACCGCCGCATTTGTATGGGATGCTCCTTTGTTCTCACTTATTGTTCTACATCATCTTCACCAAAGACCTTTCTTTCACAGACCGGAGTTACTCCAGTAAGCCAGGTTTTCTTGTCTCACTTGTAGATTTTGTGGACAATTATTCACAAGGAAAATATTTATCTTGTTTTTCCCAATCTCGTTTCTACACCTGCCAAATCGCCTCACCCTTTCCAACTCCTTCTAATGCCCATGAAGATCCCATTGTATCATTTTGGTCCATTTCGTCAGCTGAAGAATGTATTGGATTGGGCAGATCTGGCTTTACTGCCAAATATGACAGCTTATTCGAATGTCTGCTAGTATCCCTGGGACAATGTAATGTTCTAATCTTAACCAGAATGGCATCAGACTTCTGGCATGACTCCATCATAGTCAGTGTCATTATTAGCAAACGGATTTACTCCATAATGACCATCTTAATTTGGTTTGTGCAGTGAACTAATGCATTTATGATGGCAAGTTCTAGTAATACTATTTTTTTGGTAAACCGGCAGCCCTGAAAGAAAGTGATCAAATAGAAATTTCAAGTTCATTCAGAAATATTTGACACCATCGTGGCTGTAGTGAAAAAATGTTATGAACATTTAGTCAATGTGTATTATAACTTCAGAAACCTGGTAGTGAATAAATGTTGGATTCTTTTCATTATTTTCTTTCTTAAATCTCCTGGATTGTTTTTTTAAACCTGTCTCATGATTTTGTGGTCCAACTCTTGCATTTTAAACCCTGGAGGTTTACAATAATATATGTAACAAATTTTATGGCTTATTTTAAAACAAGTTTTATAAACTATGGATCTTAGGCCAGCTGCCAGATATTAGGAATATATGGTTACTTCTTGATAAAAACTTGCTGTCACTGAAGAAGATTTATGGTTGCAACAAGATATGAACTGATAAGGGTTTAAGTCCAGCCCATGCAATAGCAGAATTTATGTGCGGTTTCCTCCTCTTTAATCAGTGATTAGAGTAGGAATGTGATGCATTTGAACCAGTTGGTGCAAACTGTGCTTGTGGGAGTTACTTATTTGACATGACTGGGACTAGTTCTGACCTTCACCTAAAGATTTCAGCTGATTCCCCTGGGAATTGAATGAGGCTCTATGATCTAATTTGTCCCCTCAGTTGGGGTGCTACTGTTTCCCATATGCCTAGGCATGCTGAGCCTCTTTGGTACACATTGACTTTGAATTGCGTTGCCCAGAACCTCTGAGAAATCAGGCCACATGGGGGTTTGGTACATGAAAGCACCCCAAACTAGGTCATACTTTGACTGGCCGAAGGGCACAAAGCAGTTTGGGTCATTGCCTGTGGCGCTCTGGGTGTAGCTGCTGTTCCCAGAACTGGTAGGCTGGGAGGGAAAGGAGTTGAGCCAATGAGAATGGAAAAGACAAGAGAGCTCCAGTGGGAAGGGTCCAGTTTCCAAGCCCTTGTCCTGGGACAGTGGCACAAGAAGGCTGGGGCTGCTGACCAGGGAGGCTGGTCGGAAGAAGAGACTGAATGGCAAATCCAGTTGGCAGCCAGTTACAAGTGGTG
>NW_010542079.1:0-2222 GCF_000687285.1 Phaethon lepturus
CCCCGGCCCTCTCCAGGCAGCAGGGGGGTGGCTTCCCCAAAGCCCGGCTTGGTGAATATTGATGGGGAACCAGAATGAAAGGCCAACCAGCCTCTGTTAGAGCACTCTCCGGACATTAGTCAGACAAAAGACTTTAAAACGAAGCTCAATTAGGTGTGAAGGAAATTACAGGCTATGCGAGCCACAGCACCACTGTGTGAATTAGGGAGACGTGAAAGCAGGAGACAACATGCAGCCCAACACAAAGGCATTTGTCTTTGCTCCGCACCAGCCTTCACTGCCGGCTTATGCTTCAAGCCGTGCAAACAGAAGCCTCCTGGCATATTTGGAAGATAGTCAACATTTCCAGCTATAATATTTTAATTATAAAGCATGCTGTTGAGCCAGTTACACGAAGCGACCGGCTCAGTGAAAGGCCCAGTGCCGCCAGGTGTGGGCTCTAAATGGGACGCGGGGATAACGTTTCTCCCAAACGGTCTCCTCCCCGCAGCCGAGCGCGGAGCTTCCCCACCGCCGCCGGCTGCACTGCCGTGCCAACCCCAGACACGGTGCCACCGTTTCCGCCCAGGAACAAAGCTTTTCGCGGCAGGCACAGCCACCTTACATCTTCCAGGAAAGCCCATGAAACACGGCGTGCGCGGATCTGCGGCGGCTCCAGCACAGACAGAGGCTCCCGGGCGAAGGGCGGCTGCAGCACCCACAGACTCTCGGGAGGCAGAAGCGGTTCACGCTGCGCTGCTGCAAGCCTGCGTTTGGCTGGAATTTTCTGAGGACTTTTCCAGCTGCCAGGATATCTCGTGCATACCCCCTTCCTCATTTCCTGTGTGCCATCCGTCCTTCCTCCCCAAGCATCATCGTGTGTGCCTCCCTCGTAGCCTTTCCACAAGCACCAGCAACTGCTGTGGTTGCAGAGCTGTGGTACCTCGGACAAGAAGAGCTGAGCAGCACTGACAGGCTGTCGCGTCCCTCAGTATCACTACTGGGAAACAGAACACGGAAACACGAACTCAACAAGGAAATAACAAAAAAAGTCATTGCTAAATGCCAGAGATGCTGAGTGCCCGGGGTAACGTAAAGGGAACCTGAGAGCTGCAGGCATGAAGGCGCAGGGTCCCGGGCGGTTAGGCAGGAACGCCACGTTGCCGTGCAGGGGTTTTGCTTTGGGACTGCCCTGACACTCAATCAAAGTTTGAGACGTTCTGATCTGAATTCGTGCATGAGCCCTGCAAAAGCGCCGGCAGCGAGCGTGCGGTGCTAAACCGTGGACGCCTCGAATGCCGTTTGGGCATGTATAGGAATCCGGGCAGCACGGCTGCTATGCAGGGGCTGGACGGGGACAACTGATTGTATTTTAATTGCAGGCTCAGTGTGAAACAAGGTGTGGGCCAAAGTGCAGCCACAATAGGTGCGGCGCCAAGAAGGATTTGGTGCCAGCGATAGATACTCTGGCAAACTCAGCCCTACAGCTCCAATTATGGGACTTCTCTTATACCACTGTCTCTAAACATTGGCTCCTGACTGCAGTGCCTTATGCCAAATTGTAATCGCCCTCATTCTACTAATGGTCAAAATGCTCGGAGTCCAAACGGGATATAATAATCACCGAGGAGGAGAAAGCACACTTCAGAGATTATGCTCAGCACAGCGTGTGGCGGTATATAGGGAATTGCAACATATGTCATTGCACTGTGATTACCTCACAGGATCTAGAAAAACACACTTTTCCTGTTCAGACTCCAAAATGATCATAAATTCAAATGGGTTTTGCAGCTTTCTGTGAGGAAGACTCTCCAACAAGCTCCAGCAGCCAGCAAAACACCAGACCGTCTGCAGAAAGGTACTGGCAGTGCAGCGTCATTCCTCGGAGCGCTAAGAGGGCCCGTTGACACTGTTCACACCATCATAATAAGCCCTGATTTATAGCTTATTAAAATAGAGTGAGTTGAGATAAAATGCCAGGAATAAAAAAAAATATGACTGGATTGAGTGTGACTTGGCTTATTGAGTTTGTTTCCTATCTTTTTATAAGGGCTATAAAAACAAACAGCTCTCGCTTGACTAAAGAAATCATTCATTAAGTTCCTCCACTTGCTCCAGTACATCCAGACACAGGAAAATAAATTCCGGGTGTCCCTTTTAGGAGCTTGTCCCAAGAACACCGGTGCAGCCCGTCCGCCCCAGCAGTGCCGCCAGGGCAGGGGCAGGCTGGCGGAGGCACGGTC
>NW_010542080.1:0-3127 GCF_000687285.1 Phaethon lepturus
GTTTCTGTGATTCTGTGATTCTGTGAAAGTTGAAGCCTGTGTCATGGGACACTGCGCGACCTTCATGGGGGACCCTGTGCAGAGCTGTGCTCCCCCAGGCATTCTGGAATCTCCCCTGCATCTGCCTGTCAGGAATACATCAGCGGCAGCGTTTCGCTGTATATTGCTAGGAGAGGGAAGGGAGTAGCTTCACTGTCTAATTCCTCTTGGAGTCAGTTGGTCTGCACAAAGGGGATGTGCTTTGCGAGGACAGTGTGGATGACTCTCCCTTCTCACCACTGTGCTGCATGAAAGCACAGGCAGCGGAAGGCTGAGCTTGGTTTACCTGAAGGAGTGAGGAAAGAAACATGCCCATGCAAAGGCTCACATTTTTTTCTGTGAAATGATCAGTCAGGGGAGAGTTAAACTTACACCTTCTCTAGCATTCACCTGCATTTGCAAATAAATCAGCCATAAGAACAACTTACCCCCCTCCTACATGGCTTCTTCACTAAAAGACATGGAAGAACGGCAGCGGTGCTGCCTCTTTTGCTGCAACCCTGCCAGTATATCAGGTCTTGTGCTGAATTTCACAGGGTCCTGTATGGATTACAGGGCTTTCACTGCAGCCTCAGGCTGAGTCCCACTTGCTCTGAGAACCTACACTGACATACTAAAAGCTGTGCTGGAGGCTATGGCTTGAACTCCATGTTCAAGGTCAGGTCAGTGGTGCTTGGTGCTGCAGGTCAGACAGCCTTTCGAAGGGGCCACAGTGTAGCAGTGCCTGCTGCAGAAATTGTGAAGGATAATGTATGTAGTAGCGATGCTGTTTTTCCTGTCGTTCTCAACGGAATATCCGGTAGAAGATGACTCCACTGATTTTCTTCCCTCCCTTTTAGGGCAGTGTTGATTTTGAAAATTGTTGGCATAAGGTCTTTATAATACATAGTTTTATGCAGGTCCCGAATGTTTCTCTCCTATGCACAGCTTGGAAAATAAACTTACAGCATTTTTGAGGGTGATTGTAAAAGGAGCCCCCTGATAAATTCATATTATTTGTGGCCTGAGAAATGGGCTTTGGCTGTGAGGTGACAGGCTTAATCTATCTGCCCGCAGGTGTGAATTCACACTTTTTCCTGCCGTGTATCTTGGCTAATTCCATGATTTTGCCCCTTTACATTTAAGACTGTTTCCAAGCGGCTTACTCCTAACCAGCCTGCCCATGTATGGGCTGCAGACATGAGAGCAAGAAGTACCACATGGTCAAAAGCATTCAAAATAACCAAGAAAAACAACCGTGACAAAACTAAAACAAAGTGTCAATCTTAGCCGTGCAGGACTGTTCTTTAAAAACAGGGACATATCAGGCAAGGCTTTACTGTTAACAAACCCAAACAGCAGCGTTTGAAAGTAATTACTTGACATCTAGAGGTCTGCTCCTTCTGTAAGACGACAAGGTCAGATTTTGCTCTGAAGGATACTGATACCTGGATTAAAACAAAACAATTGTAAGGATTTTGGAGAGCCACATCTAGAAAGAAATAAATCACTCACGCTGTTCTGAATGTGCCGGGTTACTGTGCCTGTGATGGAGCGTTGCTCTGTACACACGCACGGTTCAAGCACAACAGGCTGGAGCATCCAGCGTTGGGGCTGCTGCATACATGCGCTGCATTTGCAATTGTAGAGCAGCCAGCTGCTGGATGCCAGGCATTCGGAAAAGCAGTTGATAGCCGTGGCAATACACAGTTGTGTCCCTGAGCTTTTCTTACAGGACGGAGGCTCAGATTGCGTAATGCAGAAAAATCCCATATTGTAAAGGATATCTGGCAATTGCAACATTGCCTCGTAGTCCCTGGATATCCTGTTAGAATAGGAACCTGAAATATGGACCCTGTGGGCCCACATCTTGAGTTAAATTTTATCTGCTAGACAGATGCTAACCCAGAGCCTCTGGGAAAGAAAGTATGGATGTAACAGACAACAGAATTTGTCTTTCAAGAGTTTGGAAAGCCAAATTCTACACAATGAAGAGTGTTTACTGTCTGCCGCTGACTCTGCCAGCAATGGACAAGCTGTTTATCCTGTTGTCGCTCTGTTTCCCATGTATACACTGGAGATTATCCACTTACCAGTGCTGAAACACACTTGGAGGTTGTAAATTGGAAACTTCTGTATCACAGGTCGGTAACTGTGATTTCGATTGTAATAGTCCATGCAAACCTGGCTTAAACTATATGTGGTAGGTGCAGCTGAAATGCAGGATGCCAAACCAGACCGTGTCCTGAAGAGTGTGCAAAGAATAGCCATAGTCTGCATGTGGTACAGGAGCTAGAGCGGGAATATGGGCGTATTTCTTAGTGTTTTATTGAAGTATTAAGTTACTATGCATATCCATCTCTCTGTTGAACACATCAGGTCAGTGTCTGATGTTTTTGCAAGTCCAATTTTCTGTATTCAAGTGTGGGTTTTTCATTGCTGATTTCCAACATGAGTTGGGAAAACGATAGTGTTTCTCTTCCTCATTAAAAAGAATTGTCTCTCTGAACCAGCTCACGCTGGAGTCAGCACGTCACATCCTCATTGTTTCCATTTACCTGTCAGTGCTCCTCATTGCATGATATTCATGGTGTGTCTGGATGTGACCACATGAATTTAGGCAGCACTCTTGGTGCTCCCGGGATACCTGGAATCTGAGTCTGGGTCTCTGTCACTCCAAAATGTTTCTTTTTCCCATCAGAAGCAAAAGATGGAGACAACTTCATGCATCAGCAGAAGATGACACCTCCTGCACACTAGGGCATGGAGTGCTTCGGAGAAGCAATTTCTCCCCATCAAAACCCAACTCCCATCCCAAGCTGGAAGGCTTTTAAACGTCTGTGCTGGGATCTGGACTGCCAGGGGCTCCTGTCCTGCCGCTGCGCCTTGCTGCTCTAGTGAGCAGGAACAAGGAGCCTTTGCATCTTTAAAGCGCTGAGGTACATTTTGTGAGGTGCTTCCTCAAGGTCTGCCCAGATACTGGCCATCTTGCCAAAATTACACCTTTTCTGAAGTTAGAGAGGGGAGAGCGGTGCTAGCTACTGCCTGGCCCGTGACTGTCCGGGTTCAGGCTCTCTGGGGAGGGAAGCGGCGAGCGTGTGGACGGCGT
>NW_010542080.1:3167-3418 GCF_000687285.1 Phaethon lepturus
GCCCCTGCCAGTGGCCGGTCTCAGTGAAGCCGAGCAGCTTGGCTTTGGGTTTAGAGAAGATGAAATCACCCTGCAGCTACCCTGAAGACGGTGTTGAAAAATCCAGGCCTTTCAAAGTCAGGCTCAGAAGCCCTGGTGACTTTGCGCTGTGTTTATTAATTCTGTTATTTTAAATTTTTAGCCTCCCCTCTTGTCATGCTCACAAGCGCTCCCCAAAGCCATCGTGTGCTTAAAAAAATAATCAAATAATC
>NW_010542081.1:0-1652 GCF_000687285.1 Phaethon lepturus
GGCCGGCCCCCACGGGCCCAGGGCACCTCTCCCTGCTTGCTTTGCCGTGCCAGCCTGAACCTGGTGGTCACCCCAGCGAGGAGGGGCCAGATCGAGCCGGATCCCCAGCTGACTTTGAGCAGATCCGCTGGGATGGTTTCATTTCCATTCGGGTCATTGGAGGTAGAGCTCCGTGATTGATGTGATTTAATCTTTCGGGATTAAAAGAGAGGGAAACGACCGGTAATCTCAGGTGCTCATAGGAAAGCAAGTAGGGTTTCTGGTGCGAAACCGCTCTAGCATGCTAGTTGCCTTTGGGTTCCTTGTTCCTTAGCGTTACGACGCGCGGATTTCTGCCTTTGCAGTTTCCCGTTCACCTAAGGCAAGTGCTTGGGCTTAACTGGGAAGCATAAAACGCGAAAAATCGAGAGAAGGACTGGTACGGGGTGATGGTCATATGAATGTACGGAACAGCTGGCACAGAGGTGATGATGCCTCTGCTGCTCCGCGTCCTTGCTGGGTGAATGCCAGAGTATTACCCCGCCGCGCCCCGCATCCCTTTTTAAAGCGAATAAAAGGGATTTTCTTTCAAGGGGAATCGCAGTTTACTCGCTACATCAGAGTGCTAACCCAAATGTATGCTTTTTCATGCAGGCGCAATAACCCCTGTCTGCCCAGCTAAGAGCACGATGCCCGTTGTCACCTTACGTACCAAAGTGATTACATGCGGGCGCCGTGACCCACATCCCCTTCCCCACCCCACAAGCCGCGTCTGCACACAGGACTAGAGCCGTTGCCTCCCTAACCCGAGCCACTTCATTTTGGGAAGCACGTCTTAAACTACCAAACCATTCGCCACCTGTGCATGCGCGAAACCTGCAACGGCAAGATCGTGATGCTGCCATCGCCGCAGTTGTAGGAGAGGGTCGTGCTCTCGGACGTTTCCAACACATACATTTGCCTCCAGAAAAAAAAAAAAAAAAAAAAAAGAGCATGATATTCCTCCCTCTTCTTTCTTGCTTCTCCCTGGGGGCTTTGAACTCTCTGGGTCCTTCAAAAATACGACCAAAAAAAGCCCCCGGCCCCCCCGCCAGCAGCTACTGCCGTGTCCAGGGGAGATGCTAACAATCACAGTTACAAACACTTCAAAACAGTCCGACCGAGCTTCCCCTCCCTCACTGGGCCTCTACGTTACAGTTTAAGCAGCATAGTTAGAGCACAACCTAGCAATCCCCAAATACAAGGAGATGCGTTGAGCTATACGGCATCTTAGCAGTCACTTTCTTTTTTTTTTTTTTTTTTTTTTTAACTGACCCTTCTGGTCACCAACTTTCTTTGTGGTTCACTGTAAGGCTTGCTCTCCAAGAACAAAAAAGAAATCTTGGAGCTTTGATAGAGACTCTGGATGAAATTAAGAACTTCAAACCCCAGATTTTTGAAAAGAAAAACAGATGTCCTGTTTGTTGAGTATAAATAACTCCGTACGTGGAAACCTTTTTTTTACGCTGCATTAAATTTTATTTAATGCTGGGTGCATTTAAACTGAAAAAAAAAGGGGGGGGCGCAGCAAAATATGTGGGTGACAAACCTCTAAATCTTTTCTCCTCTCGAAAGAAGGAGGCAGACGGGAAACCCTTCATCTAGATGAAAGTGCTCAATGTGTTTCCTAGCTG
>NW_010542082.1:0-639 GCF_000687285.1 Phaethon lepturus
CCAGCCTTGATGATTCTGTGATTCTGTCAAATATAAAAAGGTGTGAGTGATGAGTTGCCATCTCCATTGTGTCTAGTAACTTAGAACACGTACTGGAATACAGGTATCAAGAATTTCCTGATCGAGTAAGCAGGGATTTAAGAATTTGAAGAAATTGATGAATAGTAAATATTTTTATTTCATATTGAGATTTGCCTTAATCATTTATCACCAGAAATAATTTTTTCTTACGTTGCCATTTATTGTTCTTTTCCCTACGGCTATGTTTCAGAGTTAATACCTTTAATACTGTGTTATGAAAGTTGTGTTTTACTATAATCTTATCAAAGTTGGCATATGTATTTAGGAATGCTGCTGTGTTATGAAAATTGTGTTTTGCCATAATCTTATCAAAGTTGGCATATACATTTAGGAATGCTGAAAACACAAATTTAGCTGATAAACCATCCCCCCCTGACATCTTTTATATTCAGAAAACACAACAGCATAATCCCTGCATGGATATGTAGGGATATTTAAAATTTTTTTAAAAGTCCAACAGTAATATTAAAGCCCTGTCTATATTTCAAAAATAAAACAAAATAAAATGTAGTTTTCTGCCACAGTCATGAGAGGAGGGGTTAAGGGAATCTTAGCAGT
>NW_010542083.1:0-1543 GCF_000687285.1 Phaethon lepturus
CAGCTGTGTCAGGAAGTTATCTTCCACACAGCAGAATTAATTCTAAACCTTGAACAGAAAATTTTAGAGCATAGTGAATAGTAAAGTTATGCCAGTTTTTTTTAACGTGTGGCATTTCCAGTTTCAAAACATTTTTGTATACGTATTTGAGGGTTATCATGTAAACCTATGAGGTTTATCATATAAAACTTTATAAATCATATAAAGCTCTACTGATGCTTCTTGGTAAGTAAATTTAATGTCAGGTTTTAATGGGTTTTAATCAGGGTGAAAGACACAATAATATTTACATATGTACATCTAGGTACTTATGTAAGAATAATTTTATTTCTGTTGCAATTATCAATATTCTTTTATTTTGTGCAGTTTTATGCAACCCATCCATGTTGTCATGCACATGTGCAGCTTAATTTTTCAATTCAGTATGTGCCAAAGTGTAAGTCATAGTTGCAATGTATTAGTGTGCCTCATGTTTTTTATCTCTCAATTTTGAACTTACATTTGCCTTATGCATCAACTTTCTTTTTAAGTTGTACATATCTTTTGGATCTGCCTTTGACCACCAGCAGTCACCCTAACTTGGTAGACTGTGTATATGCGCAGCTCACATACATATTTCTAAAATTTCTGCATGTATTGATTTAAAACCTGTTCTTCCTTGGGACCAGTCTTCACTCTACATGTTATACCTATCATTTTAAGAAGCTTGGGGTAAGCACTTTATCTCTCCCTTTTTGTCACATGTCTGTAATGTCTCAGTTGAAGCTAATGAGATTTATCTTTTTGTGAGCTGTTACATACTTCGGTTTATACAGAGCAGTAGAGTTTGAAAGTAAAATGTGATGAAGATAAAATGTGTTGTATCATACTTAAGTGTAATTGATATAGATATATGTATGTAAAATTAAGTATATAAATCATGTTCGTTTATATTAAATAGATCAGTTACAAATTAGTGTGGGTTTTAATGGATACATTATGTTACTGGTAGTGTAGGAGTATGAAATATCTGTAGTTTTGGATTCTAAAGGTAGTCATCTCAGTCTTGTTGCTCAGGATTTGTCATGAGGTTCTCTTACAGTATTGAGATTTTTGAATTATTTGCTAATAAACTGATAAGCAGGATTTATAATTAGACTGTATACATTCCTTGCACAAACCAATTTCTTTTGGGTTTTATTTATTTATGTTTTTATGACTGAAGCACAGTTTTAGCTAGGGCTATCTTTCATGTATCATTTTCAAATACTATTGTGGTGATTATAATTTTTAGTTCTATTGAAGAAAAACTTCGTACAGTTAAACTATTCCTATTACATGAGCATTCACTCTTTGTACATGACTAAACACAGAGAACCGTTTAATATTAAAAAGATTATTAATAGTGCTTGTCTGCATTCCAACAATTTTTGTACTTTACTTCTGTAAATGCCCCAAAGGATAAAATTACAAAATTGTAGCATTAATCTAAACTGCATTTATAATGTCCAAAAATTCTTTCTGACAGTACATTATATCACAGAATCACAGAAACACTAGGTTG
>NW_010542084.1:0-6830 GCF_000687285.1 Phaethon lepturus
GCCTCCAGCTTCCGTGTAGGACCCCGAGGCCGGCTGCCGATTTGCAGAAATGAAAATTAAATCGGCGCATACATGAAAAATTAAATCTCTGTATAAAAGCGATGCGCCCCTCGCAGCCTTCATTATCTGGACCATTCACGTTCCTGCATTACTGTTACCATTTACTGGGTTAGAGTCAGGGGAGTTCAGTGACATGTCCTGTTAACGTCATGTTTTCGGCCTTCCAAAAAAACCTGAGGGCCTTTTCTTAAAGATCAGTCCTTAAAGTTTTCAGCATCTTTCTGGCATTGGGCATCCCAGAAGTCCTGCAGGGTACCGGGAGCTGGTGCGTCAGCGTGGTGCTGCACGCAGCTGTTTCCTCCTACACCTAACGGTCTGGGCACTTCTAGATTTTTTTCCATTAATATAGTAACTTACCTTGTTATGTGGGGATTATTTGGGGGTTGCCGGAGAGTTTATTGGTTG
Organism: Phaethon lepturus; assembly: GCF_000687285.1. Taxonomy (NCBI): domain Eukaryota; kingdom Metazoa; phylum Chordata; class Aves; order Phaethontiformes; family Phaethontidae; genus Phaethon; species Phaethon lepturus. Next base: position 466 of record NW_010542084.1, read on the forward strand.
GGTAGATTTTGCTGCTAACCTTGCTAGAGTCTCATATGGACCAGAATGTTGTTTAGCAAATGGGTATGGAAAAACGGACACCTTTATGAAAGGTCACATCACTGCCTCCCCTCCCCAGTTCAGAAAACTCTGAACGTTTTCATTTTCATAATGAAAATGCTTTCTAACATCATATTGTCACTCTGAATATAATTGCCAGGTAAACATGCTTAGTCAGCTTTTCCAGGTATTCGTCTCTTCTTTTATTAACCTGCCCAAATTATCCGTAATAAGGACATGAACCCATTGAGCTGTTTCTCTAGGAAGACATGAGGCTGTTTGACAAGTCAGGAACATAGTTAAACCCAAACCATCAGCAAGTCTAAATTGCTTAAACTGCAAACCTGTTAACCAAGCTCCTGACAGATTGCTAATGACAATAACTGGGTGTTTTCCTGCACACATTACACGGAGGTAGCCCTCGAGGCATGATTTGGGAGAGAACATTACTTCACAAACTAATTCAGGAAGAGGACTATTTTCAAGTGCAAATGCATGGATCTGAGAGAGGCTAGCAAGCCCGATGATCAGAGCTAGCGACTAAATGAGCTTGATCAAGACTGCGTAGGGTGCTCCTCAGCACGATCTCCTTAGAGACTCTACTGAAAGAAACACCTTTTACTGTTCACGAATTCACAAACACGGTGTCAGTAAGGGATCTGCACAAGTATCTGGAGAAATTACATTTGGATGCAGGCAACAGCAGCTTACCGCTATTCTGCTGCCTGAGCCAGATGCCTGTACAAGTGGGCAACCCCAGGCTGTGGCTCAGTACCAATGTGAACTGAAGTTTGATCTTCTTGGCTGGATGCACATCTTTGACATTGAGTTTGTAAACTATATGTGGCGTTTGTATGGCTGAAGGAGCGCTGAGCTGGAAGGGACGTTAACAGAACGAGCCTCTGCTGAGATTTGAGAGGAATCCCTGAGAATGTGCCTGTATGAATGAGTGTTTCAAATTCTATAGTAATGACCTTTGCTGGATACTCTTCCACAGAAGATGTCAAGGACAATATGGTGAGGAAGACCCGAATGCCTAATCTTCGTTCAATCTGTTGCTTTGATTTTCTTTTAAAAAAAGTAAAAAGTTGGAGTCTTGCCTCCTGCAGAGAACTCAAATTAAGAACTGTTGAGTCACTAATGTAGCTGTTCAGTTGCAGTATTTGTCTATGGTTGCTTCTTGACCTTGATCCCATCTCTTTAGGACAATTTATTGTTTGGGTAAAGCTCCAGAGTATCTCTTTTTTACTTATTAATCTGCCATATGGCACCAAGCCCCCCAGCTACAGGAATAACCACTTGTTTAGAAACTGCAGCCCAAGCATGGCACAAAGCTGCCGCAGGCTTAAACAGGCTGCCTGAACGAGAAAAAGGATCCTTCACACTGAAAGATATCTATCATCAGTAACATAAGTTGTAGCACAACAGGGGAATGTCATGGCAGTTGTTTAAAAAGCCAGAAAAAATGTCAAGCAGTAACACCGATGAGGCCATTAAGTGCAGGGATTCCTGTAAATTTGCAGGCTTCTTTGTGTACACTGCAGTCTCTGTCTCCAGCAGAGAAAGAGCCCATGGCTTATCCCAAAGCCTATTCAAGTTCCTCTTGCAGAGCACTCTTTTATTCTTCAGATACACAAATCAGAAGGTACCACATCAAGTCCTTTAACCACAGCCAGCCACAGCATTCTTTCACCCTGCAACTAGGCTGCGTGCAGGAGCTGTCGCGCTGCCTTCTCTCCAAGTGAGCTCTCGCAGACCTTAATAGGAATCGTCTTTTCAGGAACCCACAGGGTCCTGCCCCTAAAAGGGGAAGGCAAATGTATTCATCTTTCCCTTGACCCTCCAAAAAAAAAAAAGAAAAAAAAAAAAGGCATGTAGTGCCAAATTAAAGAGCTGAGCTAACAATTAAAATTGACGGGGACTGACAGACCGTTGGCAGAGTTACCTATCCAGCAGGGGTTTTTTATAACTTGCCCTGTGTGAGAATTGCAGTAGCGAAAGAGGAAGAGTCAGGGAGGAGGGAAGGCTCCATACTCTGCAGAAGCAGAGGGTGGCACTGTCTGCACAGCACAAAGCCCGTGCGGGGTGCTTTCCGCTTACAGCTATTACAGCTACAAACATGTTTTTCTAAATGTTTCCTTAGCAAAGACCTTGTTCCCTAACCGCTGACAACGCCATGTTCCAATTCCCTGTGCTTATTGCATGTTTTTCTGCGTACATATTTCTATTATTTGGTGTCACTCAGTCTGCAAAAACTTCATTAAAAAAGAAACCTGTGCTAACCACATATAAAAAGCTCTTCTAACTGGCAGACTGCAATCAGGCTCAGGCATCCAGCTCTCCTTTCACAGCCACTGAGGAAAAAAATATTTTTTTATTAAATACAGACTATAGAACTAGAATTCAGGTCTTCAGAAATGTGCTTTACTAAAGACTACTTTAATATTTTATTTATGTATTTTATTTACTTATAAATTTATTTCTATCTGTGAAACATGTATACAGCATTCTACCTAAGAAATTTTTAGAAGCATGGGTAAGTATTTAAAGTGTTACTTTCCTGACTTATTTCTATAAACAGAGGATACACTCAGATGCAACTGTGGGGTGTCTGATACAACTCAAAACGGATTAGTCAACCTCTGCTCTATGTAAGAGAAGGCTGGAAAAGCATAAAAAGCCCATGTTGTGTAACCAGAAGGTTTGCAGATGAGAGCTCTTGCATACAGAGAATAAACTAAGATTTAAGGCCTTGTTACTGAAAGTATATTGCAAATGCCCTCCTCCTGTGTAAAGCTGGATTCAGTTTGGTCACACCAGCTGTTTTGAAAAACAGAAACTGCTAAGAGCGGCATTCATTTCTGTGGGACATTCCACTATATTCTCCCTGAGCGAAGAGGGTTACTTTCGGTATCAGGATGCCTTGCATATTTATGGAAATTAATTTTAAAAGTTCTCTGTCCATGTATCGTGTGTGTGTGTTCGTGTGAGAGAGAGAGAGAGAGGGAGAGGATGGAAATAACTGGGTTTTAGTGGTTTCAAGCTTAGCTTTCCCACAATAAATGATTGCTGCTGCCAGCCTGGAAGCAGAAAGTTTCTACTTCTTTTTTTTCCTGGAAATTACTTTCCCAGCCTGGGGCTACTGGTTAAGAAAGGGCTGCCATTACACACACAAGTCCTATCCACTAACTTCATAAATGTCACTGTTCCACTGAATGCTTGCTTCAGCATTTCAAGACCCCTCAAAATGGCACAGTACAGTAGGTAACATCAGCCAGTCCTCAGAAGGACTTGCTAAAAGAGCATGGAAACCTTGGACTTTTCAACAGGGAGCCCAATACAGAGAAGACATTTACTTTCTTAAAGATGTCTCAACGACTGTGGAAGAGGCTTGGCCTCGTCTGTTCGGAGATGTGCACAGTCGCACCTGCACCTCCCCTTCCCGAAGCACGGTGGGAATGGGGTACAACTCTGATCTGGCAACTAGGTGAGAGGTGGAGCTGTAAAGAGTGTAGGATTGGGAATAAAGAGTAGACAGGAAGCAAAGTCCCCTTTGTCCTTTCTTGATCCTTCCCGTAAATCTATCCCTGGTCTACCTCCAGCTGCCTCGCACAGCTGTCTCATGGGCAGCTGGACCAGACACTGTGGGAAGCCAGCTCACCGGCTAGGTGTTCCCTGGAAGAGGCATTAGAAGCCCTGCTTGCAGGCTCAGCGCACCGCTTGCAAGCCTGGCTTCATGGCTGTTACCTTCAGCGAGTGCTTAGACACCTTTTGGACCTAGTCTTCCATGCTGCCTGGTGTGGGAAGTTATCCATGCCTGTACAAAGTCCCACTGCCTGCTCACAGAGGGAGCTCATAAGCATCAAACATAATATTCATAAAAGCTACAGTTTGAAAGGGTCACCAATCTGAGCTGAAAATACCCATGAGCAGACTACTGTAAGTTTGATCCTTAATTCTAGATGCTAAGTCATTGCTAAGCCATAGCAATGAAGTGTTGCGTGGACAGGTTCTGCTAGCGAAGGGATGGTGAGATAAGGGTACAGGACATATTGACACAATGTGCTAGGCCAAGAATGGTGTAACAACAAACATGAGAAATCAGCATACATTTGCATCTGTGCTACATGCTCCAGGTCTACGGCTTGGAAGAGAAGCATAACCCACACCGCAGCCTCTTTGCCTTGAAAGGATTACGGGTGCCTGCACTCAAATGACCCCTGGAAAGGAATCCAAATTAACAGGGATGTAAGATCCTTAAAAAGAGAGCTGCATTGCTAGACTTCAGCATGTTCTCTCTCTTTCATTTAGGTATTTTTATATTATTATTCCAGCTCCGTCCAAGTGAAGAAAAAGTCACTTTCTGAATACTCTCTTCTGCCAGCTAGTCCTTGACTTATATCCTTAACAAGGGTGCATTAGCATAAGGAAACAGCAGATGGAATCTCTGTATTTACTTCTGTCACACTGAGCCTCATGTGGAAAAAAAAGTAGATTTCTTGTTTCAGGGATTTTTCAAGGCTTAACATGCATTTGTGGTGACATCGCCCTGAGATTTGACTGTGAGCATTAAGAAAAGCAATGCACCACAGCGCTATGCTACAGAGACAAGACTGCCCTTCAGGCAGAAGTGTTCTGCTCGGAAAAATCCCTTCCCTCTGAAAAAACCCTACTGCCAGAGATGCCAAGTGTCCTGGGTTATGTGTTTATTCAGAATAGATATAAAGTAGTTATATAAGCTTTTTCAGTTGACAGGTAACTCAAAGAAATATTACCCAGGAGGAGCAAAATGTAAATTTGCACATGAGCAATCACAGTAAATAACTGACAAGGTCATAGCCTAGGAACACCATTTACACAGAATTTGCCCTGAAAAGGAAAAGGTGAAGTAAGCATTGGCCACACAAAGAATTATTTACATCTTCTGCCTTCAGTGCAAGAAAGCCAATTAAGCTATCAAGATATTCCTTATGTGCCCTTCCATAGAAGGGCTATCTCTACATCAGCAAATGCAAATTTCCCAGGGAGGCAGCACGATCCAAGAGGGCAGCGAGCAGTCGGAGCCCTGCCCCGATTCCCTCTCAACATTGGGCTAATCATGTTGTTACTTTCTCTAGGTGTCCCTGGTTTGTGCAGTAAAGGATAACAGGCACCTTCATCTCACGAGCACTGCAAGGATTATGTGGCTCTCTCTTTCACCTCTTTGGGACTCAAGCGTTATTTTCTATAGACAAGACATCAAACCCATGGAGTATGCGAAAGCCCTGGGGTTACACGAGCTCAGCGTCAGCGGGCGTTCAACGTGAGACTGCTGCCCGGGTGCCTGTGCCCAGCCTCTCCCTCTTTCATTACAACGTATAAGCTCAAGACATTACTTCTGATTTACACAATGAGGTGACAATATGGAAAGTCGAATACAAAGTACATTCATGTATTTATGGAAAAAAATCGTTTTCTTTGACACCAGTCCTCCAACTTCATGCTTATTATACGCACCCACTTGGACATCAACGGAAGGTATTATCCAGGTTTTTTCCATTGATTATGTTGTCCTCTGAAAACCAGTTTAATCTCTGCCCTTTGGGAAAGGGGAATTCAGGAACTGGAATGCCAGCACAGTCCAACAGCCTGGCTAGTCTATTGTCCCTTTTCCAGCAGTGGCTGGCACAAGAATTTTTTGGGAAAGGTGTAAGAAACCCTGTAATAACCTGCCACTTGGCAGATGCCCCTCCCATGCCACACAGTTAGAGCTGGATCTGTGAGGGCTCCTTGTGCTGCGTACTGCAAGGGGGTAACTGAGCTACAGAAAAGCAGCTCCAAGTGCAAAACCACAGTATTTGGTCAAATACTTCTACTTTTAAAATAGATTATTGCAACTCTTCCTACAGAACAGAAGAATTAACTGCAGCTAGCAATGTATGTTTGCTGCCACCTGCCAGGGCAGTATAATTTTTGGTTACTGGGAACAGCGGGGCTGCCCGACACTCATTGCAGCATGTGGCATGACTGGATGGGGTACGGGAGAGGGTCTCATTTGGAAAACCAGAAAACTGCCTCAGAAACGAAGAGTGTCCCCTGCCCCACTCCATGATCTCCAGAAAGGTTAAGTGGCTGCTCTACCCTGGCCGCTAGTTTTTGTGCAGCTCCTTCTCTTTGGGCTCCCCAGGATGCCTGGGAATATTCCTTCCCCGTCCTTCGCTTCGTGCTCCGATGGAGCTGGGTTGTTTTTCCTCCCTGGGAAGACCTGAGCCCTTTTCCTATTTCCCATTCCTCTGATAATTCACTCCCCTGACCGGGCTGCAGGGTCAGGCGGGAGGCCGGAGCAC
>NW_010542085.1:0-19428 GCF_000687285.1 Phaethon lepturus
ACATCCACCACCTCCCCTTCAACCCCCTGGGTGGGTGACCTTTTTTCATAGAAGGATGTCAAATTAGTGAAACAGGACTTTCCCTTTGTGAACCTGTCTTGGCTGAGCCTGATGATTGCATTAGTCTTTAAATGCCTTTCAATGGCACCCAGTATAATCTTCTGAATAATTTTTCCAGGAACTGAGGTTAGACTCACAGGTCTGTAGGTTCCTTGGTCTTCCCTCACACCCTTCTGGCAAATTGGGATAATGTTGGCTAGCTTCCAGTCAGCAGGGATGCAGTGCAACTTCCTACAGCAGAACAGGTTGCCACCTAAGGCAATCACTTCTAAAAAAAAGAACCACCAAAGAAAGTTTCAAACCCCAAAAACTCTCTTTCTTACTCCCAAACAACCCAGCACTCCTTGGTAAAGGTGAAGTGCTACCTTCCTTTGACATGCAAAGCACTCATCTTTTTAGTGAAGTGAAAACAGTCACACTGATGGCTCTGAAATCACCCATCACAGGCTTGCTACACACAAACCAGGCTTCCCATTCACCGTGGTGACCTGAGGAGACCCGCATTGAACCAGGAGTACAGAAACACAGACTCAACTCTCCTCCAAACCTTGCCTTTCTTAGAGCTGGACCATACCACAGCAACTGCACAAATTCTTGTCCAGGGAAGGTGGGAGCAGAACCCATGCATATAAAGGGACTCACCTGCTCTTTTCTCCAGATGTGTCCCCATCCACGTGCACTGGAAAACGTATTTTTGTACAAACAAAATGCAATTTCTATTTTGATATAATAAAGTTGAGGATTAGTCATTTGATCCCATGTTCCACCATGTGCTCAGCAGCCTTCTCAGAGCAAAACTTATCACACAGAAGGAACTCACCAGCAGAAATCGCTCCTGTGATATCCCCACCCTCTTGCTGACTTGCTCCCTTTCTCCATCTGCATATTTTGCAATACAGCAGCCCCCTCCACAGCTCATTCCCTATGCATCACTGGCCTGAAATTGTGTAAATATTCTCTATTGCATCAGCTGGAAGTTCTCAGACTGCTGCAGTAAATCATCAAAATACTCTTGCAGATTAATGGTTTGTCAATGGCTTGGATTTTCCTTCTTGTGAGGAAGAACATGGCTTTGCTCTCTTAGTGAAGGTTCTCCTATTCATGGCTGTTTCTCCAGGCTCCACTCTACCAGAAGAACTGAGATATTTGAAAGAGCATTTTTGGAAGTAACTTCAAGGCTAGAACCAGGAAGCTCAGGATATTTTGCAAGAAAGTTCAGTGTTGCAAAACTAATGCCTAGTTCCTGGCAATGAGGTTTCACATAAACAGTGGAATTTTGGCTATTTTAAGGACATCAGTCAGAAGATGGTGAAAGTAAAAAATGGGGAAGGAAGACTTTTGCACTGTATTTTTTTGTCCTGCTCTTTGCATATTTTTCTGTGGTTATCTTCCCATCTACCCAGAGAGAAGATTTCCAACATGGGGGGAGGAGGGCAATAGTGCTTAAGGACCTATAAAGAGCTAGAAAACAGGAAATCTCTGAATCAACTGAGATGCATCTGTTCCAACTTGTACTGTATTTTGAAGAACACACCTCCTCTTTATGACTTGTCTCTGCTAAAGCAGACAACATCAGAAAAGCTGAAACCATCCAGTGTGCAGTACCGTTCCATGAGCACGTTTCAAAGACAGAAGGTAATAAAATCCTGGCTGAAGAGAAAGAGGAGCTAGTCATCTCACACTTGCCAGGAGGCAGTTTCTCTAGAGGGCTGTGTGGTAACATCAGGGCGTATTTGCATCCCTTGGCACAAATTGCATACTTTTGGCCCCCATGTGCACCCTTGTCCTTAAGTACCACTTTACCATAAAGAGGACGTAAGCAATGTCCTCTTCAATGTGTAACATGAGACCCCTTTATTTTCCAAAGGGTATCCTAGCTCTTCTCAGATCTGTGACAAGGGGATGAAAATATGCCCATATGCTACAACCTACTGAGTGTTTTTTGCAAGTTTGACATTTGCACAATGAGGAATGCTGGGCACAAACCCGAGTCTGCCCATCCATCTGTGGTAGTAAGGACAGTGATGAAACAGCCCCGGCAGATGGACTGAGCTCTCTGCTCTGCATCCATCACTCCGCTGCAGCTTGGTGGCATGTGGGGAGAGTCTCATCCACAGAAACACTGGGAACCAAGCAGCTCCTAACTTAGAAACTGAGAATAAAATATTGTACATCATAGCAGAGAAACTTCTTGAAATATTATCTTGAATGTATGCTTTGACTACAGTCTCTTTAAAGGCACACAGCCCCCCACATCCTTATCCATGCCCCTCTCCCAGAGAAAAGGCCAGCTTGTTAAAATGGAGAACTAGGGAGCGCAGTAGAAGTAAAAGGCAATCTTTAAATGCATCTAATTGAAGAAAAAAACACATCAGTAAGGATATAACCTCAGTGTCAGATCAACCAGATTTTTAAAAAAACTTTTGGCAAGGATCCTGTATGAAAGGTTTTTAAAGTAATGGATATATGATGGGATGAAAGGGAAGATCACCTTATGACCACTTGTGGTGACAGACAAAACCAAAGCAGGTAGACTTTCATGGCTATTTTTGCCAATAGAGATATTTCTGTTGTGAGGTCAAACAAGAAGCTGCGCAGAGTGCTGAGCTCATCTGCTCACAAGTGACCTGGAAGATGAACTGCTGTGTAAGTAAGTCAAAAACAGTAAACACAGGAAGAATAACTCCTAATTGACACTCTAGTGACTCAAAAAGGTACTCTCTAGTGACTCAAAAACCCCCAAATCACATGAAAGCACAGGCTGACAGTAAAACAGTGCTAGGAATTATTATGGATGAAATTAGGGGACAGAAAAGAAAATGGTCTTATGATGACCTACAAATATAGAGCATACTCCACCTCTGAGAGGATGAGCGGCATGCCCAGGTCTGCCCTGCTTGACTTGCTCTGGCACCATGTGATTGCGTCCTTGCTGGCCAGACCCTGCCCTGCCGGCCCTCTGCTTGTGCTTGGCTCCTAGTCCCTTCGGGAGCTATGAGCCCACGCTGCTCCCTGACAGGGCTTTCTTGGAGGCCAGGTATTTGGTGTTGGCCGCCGAGGGTGTAGGGTTGACATTTCAGACTTTGTCTTGCAAAAAAGCGAAGGTGTCCAGGCAGGAATTATGCTTGTGGGGAATAATACAGCTTTTATGTTGCAACATTAAATGCTCAAAACCATTAAATGCTCAAAACTGGGTGTTTTTTTTTAGTACTCAGAAATCCACATGCACATCTGCTATGTCAGAACAACAGAAAAAAAAATTAAATTGCTGGGGCAAATTTTACGTGATTTGCTGAAGGAACTTTGCATTTAGCTCAGATTCTAAGAAAGCGACTATGAAAGTCTTCAATTTCTTCTTACTTTGTTTTTTGTGCAGGCTGAGCTGCAGAAAAAAAAACAACCAATGTTTGGCTGTTATAAAGCTGCCATCACTGAAACTCAGTTCCTGCACTCAGTTATTCAAACAGCAGCATCAAGAAGCAGGCTGTAAGTATTTCTTAAGTGTTTTTTCATGCGGCAAAGATTTTGCACTTCTATATTGAGGCAGTTTGCATCCATGGAGCCCACAAGCAAGTTCCTACGGAGCAGTGCATCTGTCAGACTGTCAGCAGGGGTTAAGGGGAGTCTTTCTGCAGAATCTGCACACTGGGCAGGCACACAGACTCTCCCTCTACCTGTTTTGTGCGGTAGTCCTGCAGAGTCCCACAGGAATCATGTCTGGAACTGGGGAGTGTTTGGTGCAGTGTAGTGCCCAATGCTGTATGTCTGTAGGGCTGCGTCTGGGGGCAGGATTTTGGGGGAGCTGGAGGCAATGGGCTGCATATGCATCTGCAGAGCTGCACAGCTAAGAAAGGGCCCATTTCCACAAGGAAAACAGCTCCCAAGAGGTCAGGGCAGTAGTGTTGGCCAGAGAAGGTTAGTTCTGTGTAGCAGTGATGCATTGAGTTCTGACTGAGAAGAGAGAGTCTGTGCTGCCCACAGAGAACCCGTTTCACTGTTACGTTTGTACCCAGTGGGGGAAACTCACTGTCCAAACAAGAGCTTTGCATGCCTTAGTACTCCTTCACAACAGGAACAGAAACTACATTTAAGCCTACAGGACATCAACTGCACATGGCTCTGCCCTCGCTCCAGTCATACATAGCAGCCTCTGGGTTCATGGGGCTGCAATCTTTCTGAGCATGAGGGGAAACTGCAGAAGATCTTTGATCTGGTTTTGTCCAGGCAATGGTCAGGGTTAGATCATGCTGGGTGAAGACAAAATGCATTTGACTACTTTACATGGTCCAGATGAAACTAAACACTTGCAAGCCACTAACAACAGGGCAGCCTTTTCTTAGAACCTCCATCCAGTACATCACCCCTGGGACCCCACAGCTCTCTGGAGGTCCCAGGTGGGACCAGCACCAGGGTCCAGAAACTCTGCTGTGTTTGTGCCAGTAGGTCAAGGGAAGTGATCCTTCTCCTCTGCTCAGCACTGGTGAGGCCACATGTGGAGTGCTGTGTCCAGTTCTGGGTTCTAAAAAAGAGACATGGACACACTGGAGAGAGTCCAACGAAGGGTCACAAAGATGATGAAGGGACTGGAGTATCTCTCATGAGGAAAGGCTGAGAAAGCTGGGACTGTTCAGCCTGCAGGAGAGAAGGCTCAGGGGAAATCTTATCAATGTATACCTGAAGGGAGGATGTAAAGAAGACAGTGCCAGACCTTCTTAGTGTTCCCCAGTGACCAGATGAGAGGCAGTGGACACAAACTGAAGTACCAGGAAATTTGTCTTAAGGAAAGACTTTTTATCTGTAAGGCAAACTGAACACACTGGAGCAAGTTGCCCAGAGGGGTTGTGGCATCTCCATCCTTGGAGATATTCAAAAGCTGTCTGGACACAGTCCTGAGCAACCAGCTGTGGTTGACGCTGCTTTGAGCAGAGGGGGATTGGACTAGATGACCTCCAGAGGTCCCTGCCAAACCTCAGCTATGCTGTGATCCCTCCATCTTCTGCTGATGTGCTGTGAGACAAGGTTTTACATGACTTTCTTTTCAGACAGCACTGACACACCCCATCCCTGGCAGTGTCCTGGAGTTGATTACATGTATAATTAGTAAAGGGCCATGGTCTGGTTCCCCACTCTTCTCTCACCCTCTAACCCCTACAAAAGCTCTCTTGCACCACACTGAAAGATAAACAAGAAAATGCTACTTCATGGAAATGGCCAAGTGCTGTTTGTCACTATTGGACAGATCATGAGGATCGCAGGGGTGTCTCCGCAGAGGGGGAGCTATCCATCAAGTGGAACCACTGTGAGATACTCCTCTGGGACAAGGAAGGTCCTGACCACTGGCAGGATATGGCATTACAGGGCACTCTGGCCATGCTGTGTGGCATTGGAGAAAGTAAGCAAAAAGTTCAAGTGAAGACTTTATCTATCTGCCTTCTTACCCTGCGCTTTGTTTACTCATGAAGTACAGCATCATCAGTCAGCCCATGATCTGTTCCTTCTGCCTGTGTGTAGTGCACTGGTATGGCTTTCTGACTGTTAATGTGTCCAAGAGATGTCAGCCAATTATCACATGACCAACCTCAAGGAAGGCAAAAATCTGTGTGGCCAACACAGCAGGGGAGAGCTCCTTCAGAGTTCTTCAGAGGGTTCAGGCTCTTGGCCTGGACGAGCCCAGTTACTCAAAACAAATGGATGGGAGACAATGGTGGAAATGCTGGTGCTCTATATCATTGTCCCACTATTGCTAATGTCTGCATAGAAGAACACATAAGGGGTTAATCTAATTAGTCAGTTTTACTCCTGGGACTGACAGAAGTCAGCCAAATTAGAAATGCCCACCACAAAGTCTTTCCTAGGTTTACTGGCCTCCAGGGACTGGGGGAAGAGTGGCAATAAAATCCCAAAGCAGTGGTGTTAGTACAGCATGTACTGTCACACCACTGCCATGGGCACAGAGCGTGGCACTTGGGCAAGCCTTGCTGCTAAAGGGATGACACTGGAAAAGCATGTCAGAGTCAGGCATCCCCCCTCCTCAAACATCGGCTACCCCAGGCTCCCTCTTCCCTCTGCTAACACAACTCTCCTTTTTTTTTTTTTCATTGCTGAAAGCCAGGCAGAGACTGTGAAATAATCAGCCCTTTTGAGCCCACTGTTTCTCTTGTCTCCAAGGAAACTCTGCTGTTATGTTCAACATCAAAACCAGCAGGATTTTCAAGGAGGGCAGTCGCCACAGGTAGCAGCAGGGAAGCACCCTAAGTGGGAGAAGAGGGAGGAATATCTGCAGAAGGAGAGGTGTTTGAAGAGCTTTGCACAAGCTAGGCAGATACAGAGGGGCAAGGCAAGGAGTCACAGAGCAAGCTGAGTCTTTCCAAGGTGAACAGCTTCAGGTGCTGGGTCACCTAGTGAGAGGGCAGAAGTTAAATAGTCCATCCTTGCGTGGAGGGAGGGAAGGCTCAGTGCTTGCAGTGAAGGGATGGGCCAGGCTGTTCAAGGGAAAGCAGGCAGGGCCATGCTTTGCCCTCAGGACTCTGCTCAGTGGCCTGACAATTGCAGTTAGAAGCTATCAAGTCCTTGCTTTTGGGCAGATCGTTTGCACTCCAGAGTAGGAAGCTACAGTCCTTCCACCACCAGCTGAGTAAAATAGGTGCTTTGCAAGGACCGTCTTTGCAAGGATGGTAAAGGAGGAGTGGATGTTTCCAGCCCTGCCTTACTTTCCCCTATCAGTAGCTCAGTGCCTGTGGTCAGGAGCATTGAATCCAGCCACTGTGATACCAGCTGGGTTTTTTCAGTCCTGAGGACCAGAGTAGAGAGGGCTCTCAGATCTGGATCCTTTGCAGCCTGGCCCATTGCTTGCCCTTGGGAAGGGCAGGACAAGCTGAGAGCAATGCAGCTGAAGGGCCTATGCCGAAGTGCCCGTGCATTCACAAGCCCGGCTGGGGTGAACTCAGCCGCCGTCGTGTTGCTATAGCAGCCCCTCGCAGGGCTTTCTGCTCAGCGAAGTGCTCGGGCAGCTCTATTTTCCTCTTGCTACCTGGCAGCCAGGTCCCTCCCAGCCAGCTCCTATCGTGACAATGGACCCAGGAGGAGAATGGATCTGCCCGGGGTCCAGCCTCTGACCCATCTCTGTGGGAGAGCACCAGCCAAGGGGAGAGGAATCTGCAACAGGCAGGAATTTCAGCGCAGCTAAGCTCTACAGTGATAAAGTGATCACCAGCTGATCAGCTCGTTTGGGGCCTAAGTCCGATGCTGGGAGGACAAGAGCCGCTCTCCCCATTGCTCCCTACTCGTGCTGAAGTCCTGTGGTAAGGTTGTCTCTCTCCAGCTGCCCACCAGGCATTTGACTCCAGCCCAGAACATTCAGTCCCCCTTTTAAAGCACTCCTCTCTGGGCAGTCCCCAGTCCTAAAGGCATCCCTGCTGCTCCCTCATGCACATGCCCAAGGAAATCTCCTGCCATTCTTCTGCCCTGCTTCAGCTCCCGGACCTGGCACCGCTCTGATTCATGCATCCAGATTTGCTGACAAAACCACTCACCTGGAACACGTGCTGGTTGTCAAGCAGGAAGGGCAGCGGATCTTTTTCGTCTTGGGGGATTATTCTGAGTTGTTTCGTTCTTTAATTCTTTAAGCGCAAAGGCAGGACGCGGGATTTTCTCCTTGGAAAGGTACAGCATTAGCAGAGAGCTCTGAGCAGTACCTCCTGAGAGGGGAAAGGAAGACTGTAATATGCTCAGGATACATGGCAGTAGGGGGTGGGGGAGTGGCATGTAGGAGGAGACTGAAAAGATCCTCGAGGATTGCAGGAGACCCGCGGACAGAAAGCACCTGTCACCGTGATGTTGCATACGGTCTGTACTGGATCTAACACCACCAGCGTTTTCGCACTTTCTCCTGCCTCCTCACACAAGCTGCCAAGAGAGTTAGCAGTAAGAGAGCAGGGCGAGCTGTTGTGTAAATGAGAATCAGATCTCATCCCCATCCCACTCCTGTCCCTCAGTCTGTTCCTTCCACGAGGGTGGCTGCATGCAGCAATCCATCCAGCAGCAACACCTGGATACCCTGGAACCCTGAACAGGTCCTTCACTGGTCCAGTCTGTGTAAGCACGACCTCAGAGATCCAGGCAAACCCCTGGGGTTTGTCCGGATCAACCCAAGGGGATGGACGTGTGTCTGTGCCTCAGCCGAATCACTGTAATTTCCCGTTGGTGTTCTGGGCAAGTCACATGGAGGAATCAATCCATTGCGTGTGCAAGGGAAATATGTTACCAATACAGTCTGTCAAGGAAGCCAGCAAAAACTTCCACTATCTTTACTCACTGGTCTCTTAAATACTGATTCCTGTTGCAGTTTCTATGATAGAAGTCCTGCATTTCAAAATTTCCATTAATGCACTATGCCAAAAACACAAGTCAGGTTGCAGGTGTGAGCACCACACAGCCAGTGCTGGCCTCTGAGTGGGGCAGAGTGAAAAATTATGTCCAAAAAACAAGCCTCAGCACCAAGATGACAACAGCACCTCTGTACCAGATACATGACTCACAGGGGACATATCAGCTGCTTCCTGACAGTAGCCTTCTCCTCAATTCAGGTGGCACCAGTGCAGGGGCTTTGCTGCATGCTCCAGCTTCAGCATACCAACAGCGATGCATTGTGTCAGCAGCTAGAACTTGCCACAGAGTTTTAACTCATCCAGCAAGGGGTAGGTCAAAGCCGAAGTGTCAGGCTCATCTGACAGAAAGTCCTGGAACTGAAATCCCCCTGAGCCCTACGTCCCCGTCAGACTCTGTGGGAAGAGGAGAGCTAGACCTCTTCAGCCCAGGCTACAGAGAGCAGCTCCCAGCACCAACTGGCTTTTTGCAGACATTAATCATAGAATCATTTATGTTGGAAAAGAGCTTTAAGATCATCGAGTCCAACCATAAATCAGGATGGTGATTAGATGGGACTTAGCTGGATGGGCCATTTGGAGCCTGGGGCCTTGACTGTCTCTGTCATTCTCCCTTATTTTAACTTGCTCCATCTGCCAAATCATCATGGACACAGGCCATTGCTGCATCAGGAGACAAGGGCACACTGTCTGCACCTGACAAATTGCTTGGTCTTACACGCGACTCAGTTGCTCACATGTAAATGGAGGAAATGGCACCGATCTTCCTATTGAAGGCTGCACAAGTTCAATAAGGTCTCAGGTCATGCAAGTGTCAGCTGGGGACTGGAAACCCAAGCTGACTGGAAACCCTGTACCCTGCAAAGTTTCAGCCGTCTTTCCAGCAAAGCACATATTGGAATGGGCTAAACAAGAAGATAATTTTATTCCAAAATGAATGTCTCTGGTTATGGGGAACAGACTGCGGCACTCTGCCTGCACGACCCACCCAAAACACTCCTGGAGAAATGTATCTGAAAGCCAGTCCAGCCACAGTGGGAAAAGGAGGCAGATCATGGCAGCGCAGCCCGGTACACAGATGATCTCCTTTGCTGCTTCTGCTGGGTCCACAACATCAGCTGCTGGTGGGGCCATCCCATCTCTTATTCCTCATGTCCCTGCTTCTCTCGGTGGCTTAGCCAGCAGCTTTTCCTGCAGAAGCGGGTACCCAACTGTTAGCTGTCGGCCGGAGGCTCAGGCGACCTGCAGCGAAGAGTGCTCTTTGCCTGGACAAGTGCATTTCTGACACTACCCAGAGAGGGGCAGAGCTGCCACACGCTTGGCCATCCCTCAACTGCTGCACATTTCTCCCTGAATCTACCTCAGCAAGGAATGGTTGGCTAACAGTGAATAATTGTCCTTTTCCACTTCCTACGCCTGAAGTCCAGCTTGGCTCCTAGAATCTGTACTAATTCCTACCCAGTTTTTTAATCCCCAGGTTAATACCTCTAGGCCCTTTTTAGCCGTAAACTCAGTGACAACTGCCTTAAACCTTCTCCTTCAGCAACTTTTTACGCATTTCATTTTGACTTGCACCTGTGGCAATTTCCAGACACCTTCGAGTTATTAAATAGGACACAGAGCAGCAGTCTGAAGCTATGGAGTAGGTGAAGAGCTCTGCTCCCTCAAGGTGGAGGTGCCTGATGCCCAGGCAGAGCCTTTCCAGGGTGGAGCAATCCTTGGGGAACAAACCCAACAGCGAGCTAATCCCCTCAAGTCTTTCCTCTTTCCACGAGTGCCCGGCACACTTGATCATCCACATTGCACAGAGGCCACATGATGCTGTAAGTTACCAACAATGAGTAAAAAGGAAACTCACAATCTCACCCTTGTGAGAGGCTATGAGAAAAGACATGACAACTGCACCTCATGTCAGTCACCTTGTAAAGGGTCTTCTGATGCTATGAGAGGGATGGAACTCCTCTCCTATGAAGAAAGGCTGAGAGAGTTGGTGTTGTTCAGCCCAGAGAGGAGAAGGCTCCAGGGAGACCTTATTGCAGCCTTCCAGTAGTTAAAGGGGGCTGATAAGAAAGATGAGACAGACTTTTTAGCAGGGCCTGTAGCGACAGGACAAGGGGTGACGGTTTTAAACTACAAGAGGGTAGATTTTGACTAGATATAAGGAAGAAATTTTTCACAGTGAGGGTGGTGAGACACTGGCACAGGTTGCCCAGAGAGGTGGTCAAGGCCTCATCCCTGGAAACATCCCAGGTCAGGTTGGACGGGGCTCTGAGCAACCTGCTCTAGTTGAAGATGTCCCTGCTCACTGCAGGGGGGTTGGACTAGATGGGCTTTAAAGGTCCATTCCAACCCAAAGATTCTATGATTCTATGATTCTATCCTTGCACATCCATTTGAAGATAAAGGAAGGGCTTGTTGGGAAACAGCCTGGAATAACTTTTCCAAATCTCCTTGGTGATTTTCTCCACAAAACACCTTTCAAAATGATTTATGCTAATCTCACAAGTAGACTAAAAATGTTACATAGGGACAGGGCAGTTTATTTTGCACCCACTCACTGTTTAAACATGCCCTCGGTTGGTGTCTCTTGGAAAGACCTCAGTCCTAAACAGGTAAAGTTCTGGGCAAAGGACTCTTGAGATAGATTTTTACAGAGGGTTTGTGTGTCTAAAAGAGAGGTTTGCAGGTCCAGTAGAACAACTACTTCTTTATTAACTCTTTGTTTTTTAAGACAGACATTGATTATCTATTGGACCTTTAAAAAGCAAAACACCTAAAAATGGGCTACATGTTTATTCATAGTGTAATGTTAAGGAAAACACCCACATGTGAATCTCTGTTAGCATGCAGTTATGGCAAATTCAGTCTGCTATACACAACCTGGATGAGGCATTGAGGCTGCAGGATTGGATTAGAAAAACCCAAGCAGATGGCTCTGTCCACCATGGTTTCACTGTCTTCCAATAAGCATTTATTGCATTAACCTTTTAAAAGGGCTCAATTGTCTGAACAGCTGAAAAAAATCCCAACATTAAGAAGCATGCCATAATGAATCGTGGGTGTAAGCGGGTGACTGGGAGGATGTACATGAATTGTCTTTGGCTAGTGTTTTCTGCTGGAGTGTAGAAAGCCACTGGGATATTCCCTGTTGCTAATTGTCGTGGGGAAAGATGTGATTTTCTTGTATGTTCCTTCAACCCTTCCTTCCCTGGATTTTGCAATTCTGTGCTCTTATTCTCCTTGTTACAGTAACCTTAATTTGGGGGTTGGGATTAATTTTCTGTCCTGCACTGCTCACTTGGCCCAGGGAGCAGAGTCCAATTATGCAGCTGTGACCTTCATTCCAAGTTAACAGAGCTTCTGCAAATGAATCTCCTTTGTGTTTTACAGAGCTGCTCAAATAATGGAATTTCCTTCCCATGAGAAATGCCAATATTTCAACATTTATTTTTGCCCTATTTTGGAACAAAAAGTCAAAATTTCAACTCTTGCAACACATGAAGCTCAGGAAAATTCAGAAATGTAAACAAATGTTTTGGTTTGGATTAGACTGATGTAAATCTACTCCCACCTGAGCTGTAATATTTCTTCATGTGAGTAACTCTCATGATATTTTTCTTACCTCATTGGATAGGCTGCAACTCACATGACACTCTGCAGTGTCCCCCTCTAGCCAAGCTGCTACGGTGCATCATCCTTGATGCAGCCTGGAGGGAGAGCAAAGGCCAAGGAGAACAGGGCCAGGAGGGCTAAAAGGGAAAGAGCATGTGATGCAGTTCTCACTGACAGCACCTGCCAGGACACTTTGGTTAGAATTTCTGATGGGATGATGAAACAAAGAAAGTGATCGTTAGAAAATGGTATATCTGATGACAAAAATTATTACCCCAAATTTTTGACTGGGTAGTTTCAACTGATGAGTGAGACAAACTTTTGTGAACTCCTGAAGTTTCTGTCATTCAAAAGTGTCCTCATTTTCTCCTTGGTTCTGCTGAGAGTGTATGTGATTGAGACGTTTCAGCTATTTTGAATCCCAGCTCATGCTCCCTGCTTCTCCCAGGTGCACACAGGGAACTTGTGCTGCACACTTCTAGGGGCAGCTTCAGGAGTTTGTGTGATTTGTTTTCTACCATTTTTTGAGAAATCTCTGTATATCACTATACAGGCCCAGCCAATGCAAACTGCAAATGCCTAAGGTGGTTGCTCTGGTGATGCCTGAAGTCTTAAAAACACCATTTTATCAAACTGTTTAACAAACTTTCCTGACACTTCCACTGGAGAATGAATCCCCGGCTCCCTCCCTGAAAGGTTCCTTGGTGGAAACTCGCTCAAATTCCCCTTGCATGACAATAGGTGCAAGGAATCATTTAGCTTTTCTTCCCTGCCCTAATCCACCTCTGACTCTTTTTTTCCAGTCCCATGCTTTTCCACTGGCACTACAAACTGCCTAGCAGTTGTTCTGGCCAATGTGTCTGAAAAAGGCTTCATTTAGGTTTCCAGCCATAAACAAGTTCTTTCTAAAGACCTTTTTTTTGTTTGCTTTATTGTATTTGTACATTTAAATCTACCCTGTTTTATATTTTACCCATGACTTCAGAATGCAGCTTTCTTCCACCTTTTGTGCAGCACATAGATAGTTCAAATGCCCATGTAGCACTGTTTTTTAATTTCTTTTCTTCCATGAGCAGACTGCATCTATTCTTCCCTCCCACCACCACTCTGCCTCCTGCAGTCCGTACTTGGCTCTGCTTTGTGCAGCACAAACAGCTTCCCAAGTTCTCATGCTCCGGGGTTTTGCAGCTCGCTCTCTGTTTACTGTTGCAGCTTCTGCGTGAGGTGGAGTTTCAGCACGGATTGCTAACAGCCATCAGCTGCCCGATTGTTCTTTGTTAAGATGGCTGGAAAATCACTTTCTGCTTCTGCAGTAGGTAAGTCATAAAAAGCAAAGTACCAGAGCTGTCTCTTCAGAGCTCTACTGGCATTTTAGCTATTAACCAACTCTTTACACATACTGAGAGACGTTTCTTTTTGCACTAGGTGGTTCTCCCACAGTCACTTACTCATAAGTTTTGACAGCTGAATTCCAGATGTGCCCAGTTGCTCTGGCTGCTCTAGGGACAGATGTGCACTGCAACCTCACAAGTGAATTCACAGCAGGTAGAAGCATTTATCAGGGCCCATCTTCATACACCATTTAAAGCACTATGAAATGCGTCCTGCCAGAATGAAGGACGGCATCACTCCCAGGGATTGCCCTTCCAAAGGTATTATTTCTTACTGGAACTCTCACATACAAATTCATTCAATGAAAATATTTCCTGCTGTGCAGAAGGGTACTGTTCAATACAGCACAAGATGGATGTGCCTTGACACAGCTGCCTTGGGAGGAGGGAGAAGCCAGGGTAGATAAAATGACGGGGCCTTTCCCCGTCCCCTTCTCCACACCCTTATTTCTGAGAACTGCTATCTGCCTATCAAGAGGCAATTCAGGCTGGCAGGTTAGCTGAATGCCCGTAACAGAGTAAATGAATGTGATCTGTTCTTATCCCTTCATCTCCTGCCTTGTCTGATCTCCATTCCTTCTGAGTGATGCTTTTCAAATAGTGAGGCTCAAATCCGAGGTTGTTTCTTCCACTGTCCAGGGTCTTTTCTGGGGATATTCACCTTTACAGAGTTCTTCTCATTTTGCTCTTCCTCGGCTCTTGTTCCCACCCCCACGGCTCTTTCCTGCTGCTCTTCCCCAGCTCCCCAGCCTTCCTGCCGCCACAGCTGGGTGATGATGGGGCAACCAAGAATGGTTGGAGAGAAGGGAATCCCACCCAATTTCAGAGTAAGAGTTGGGTTCTCAGAAAACACAGGTTTGGTTGGGATTAGGTTGGAAATAATCGTTCTGGAAGTGTCTGTGGCTTGAGTGATGTTAGCAGGTCCCTGGGGGGGGGGAGGGGGGGATTTAATCTTCAGTGCAGGGTGGAGAATTTAATCTTCAGTGCAGGGTGGTGGCATCCCATAGGACAGCCATAGTAGCAGGAAGGCCAAAACTGAAAGAGCAGCTGCGTTGAAAGGAAGCTGCAGAGCTGTATGTAGGGCATACCATATTGTTTGACTGCAATTTTTATGTAGCCAAGCAATACAAAAATAATAAACAATATTTCTTGGCAGCAGCAGCAGTCCTCTGAACACTAGTGGACACAATTATTATTTGTTCTGAGCGTAGTTTGTTTCTGCGGGTGAGACACTGTGATACAGCACCTTCATGTACACCCTGCTCCGTATTAATTACCTGAAATGGCTGAACTGGCAATTAATTACTTCAGGGGAATGGCTTGCATGGCTTTCCAACAACAGCATGCAACTTTCTTTTGGGTATCCTGTATTAGTGGCTTGTACAACCTGAAAAAAGTCAAAAAGCCTTACTGTTGTTTCAAGTAGCTTGGTCTGATACTAATGTGGGCTAAGTCTGCCTTCTTTGAGCTGGGAAAACAGGATGGAAACGCTTTACTTCTACTGCTCTGATGATATATTTGTCCAAATTTAACTTGGCCCATTTTCTTTGGCATTCTCCACATGGTATTACCATTGGCATCGTGCTCTTCTCCAACAGTTCCCAACGCCGTATATGTGTATATGTATTACAAGGACAAAAGGGACCAACTGTGATCATCTAGTCTGACCTCCTTTTTCAGGACAGGAATAACCCTGTGTTAATTAATTTTCTTTTAAGTAGAATATACTATTTAGAAACATTTCTGAACCTGCATTCTGGTGGTGATGAATTCACCACAATTCCAGGCAAATTATATAAACCTGGGTCTACCTGACCCTGGAAATTATGCATGATAATTAGGAAGAAGCAATCAGCTGCTGCTGTAGAGGAGATGAACTGAACTTACTAATATTAATGGTAACACTGACATTGACACACGAAGAGGCTGTAGCTTAGTCAAGGTGGATAGGCAAACACTCATGCATAGAGCATCTGCAGACACAGTCTTAGAGGCTAAAATGCAAATGAGATCTGGTGTAGGAAAAGCTTAGTCAAAGTGGATGATCCTGCAGCAGTAACTGGGACAGTAGCACCTCCAAATGTCTTCCAGATGCCCCCTCAAATCATCACTTCCCTCAGTGTAGATTCATGTGGTTCCTCCTCCCAAGCGAGATCTTAGACTACAGACCCAAGTGTTGTGTTGACTTCTGGGGTCTGATTTTGCAGTTTGCTTTCTATTGGGAGTCTACCCAGTTATTCACTGGTTTTCTGGAAGGAGAAGAATTCAAAACTACAGGAATTCAGAGAAAGCAGAGCTCTAGAGGAAATCTACACCTTTGGCTTTCCTTCACTGAATTGCAGAATCCTCTAAAACTAGCTGCTTTCTGCCACTCCTGATGGACTTTGTCTTTCATGCTCTGAAGTTGTCTCTAGGAAAAGCACGCTGTACCTCTCTCTTCTTGAGATACTTTATTTCACTCTTTTTATGACACCCTTCTGTCATCTTTCTTAGGCTCCTAATTTTAACAAAACATCTGTTCACCTTGGGGTACAGCCTTGCTGTAAGACCCCCAAGTGGAGAACTCAGATGTTCCCACGTCCAGTAGGAATCTTCATATCTTCCCAATGTGGAGCATCTCCTGGAAGGTGTATCAGAAAGATATAGAATCTCCTCTTAAGGACTGCAGGTGACATTAAATGCATCTTCTTGCCTATATGCCTTTGTAGGCAGAGAATCGTATCTTATATCAAAGTCATATTTAGCTATCTGCCTATCTTTGCATCTTGTCCAGCCATCAAGATGTCTGTCAGATCACCCTGTTATAGGTGTAAGTACATTAATGCAGTGTTAAGTCAATAAACGAGCTTTCACATTAACAGTTGAATAGGTTTAGCTTCATAAGCTTTTCCCCTCCTGTTGCATCTTTGATCCCTTTGAAGTATTTCAGGGGAAAGCATGCCCTTCCCATCAAACAGCTCTCCAGAGCTGGCGTCTCAGTGATAGTTTTGCCCCATTCAGTGCTACAGAAGGGTCTTCCGGGCACCCTTCACCCACCGAGACTGCACGGATTTGGTGCCTGGCTCTCCCTGGCACACCCAAGCAGTGTGCACACACAAGACTGGGCTGTGATTCATAAGGTCTCTGTATGCGTGGAGCGTGCTCCAGGCTGGCTGACCCCTGCCAGCACACAGCATAGCTGTGTAAGGGGCAACCACAGCCTGCAAGATCCCTTCTGCCTCTAACCCAGCACCCTTGCTGCGTTCCCAGACAGGGAGTCTTCTCCCCATCCCCTATCACAGATCATAAAGCAGACCGGTGAAGCGGTGGCCCTGCATGCCTGCGGGTGTCAGGCTGAGCGCAGGCAGGCGCGCACGTTGCGCAGCGACGCTCGGAGCGGTGCTACCTGCACGCCGTCAACAGAAGCAACACAAACTGTCTCACAGCTCATTACAGAAATTGAGCCGAAGGGAAGGCACGTTCCCAGCTTATCAGGCCACCTCCTCTGTGAGCTCTCTGATCTACTTTTCCAGTGATTGTTCCTGACCTAGGAGAAGCCCCTGAGAAATCTCACAGTTCATAGCCTGCAGCTAAATGGGCATCTGCAAGCAGCCACGGTGGGGAGCCGGGAGTGTGGCACACGCAGTCTGACTAACCAGCTGGAAAATTCCACTCCTCTTAGTTGCAGGAGACCATGCTGAAGCACTTGGGAAGCAAACCTTGCCAGCGGTGTGTTTATCTTCTCGCTGGTCTGCTGCTCTGCTTTGCTCTCATGAATCGTGCCGCATTTGCCAGGATACCTGCACTATCTGCTCAGCTCTCTTTTAGCACTGCCATAAGTCGCAGCTCTGGAACAGCATCCTGCCTCCTTTGGTCTGCTTTATAATATTTTTTCTAGCACTGCTGAGCGTCAATACAGAGTGACACAAAGGGCGAGGCTCCAGAATGGGGACGCCAGCAGAACTGACCTTCTCCAGCTCTGGCCAAGCTGAGCACAATAAACCAGTTCCTCTGTTGCTTTCACTCCTTGCACCTCTGATAAGTGATCAGCTCTAGACAACCTCTCCTCACCCCAGATTAACTCAAAGCCTGTTAACTTGCGTAAAATTGGTCAAACAACGTACAACAGTCTCCTCTTACTTAAAGACTATCAAACCATGAGCAATAAGGTAACACTGATAAATGCCAGCCTTTCCACACTGAAGGAGTCCCGACTGGCTGAAGATCTGAAAGCGTTCATGTGCTCCCAGCTCCCACCTCTCTTTGCCGTATTTGTGCACATTTTTCCCCGCTTCTTGGCACATTCCCACGCACACACACACTCTTACCTTCTGAGTTTGCAGCTGTGCTCGCTGTAGGTTTATTTAATCCCCTGTTAGGAGGTGAGAAAAGCCTGCAAGTGTCTGGGCAGAAAGCCTCGTGCCACAATGTCACACAGGTCACCAGCATACACCCAGTGCTAACCAATGGGAATAAATCCCATGGGAATTAGGCAGCTGTAAATCCTGGAAACTATGCTTCATGCTTTGAATGTACTATTGCTGGTTTTCTTGCAATACTATGCAATGAAATAATACAGAAACCTTTGGATTTAAGCAGAAAATCAAGAAATAAGCATTATTTAGACTTTTCCCCGTAACACACCTAAAACATGGAGTGTTACACTTGCTAATGGCCACAAGGCACCCCACTGTTGCTGATCATGGAAGGCACAAGGAAATGCAGAGCAAGCAGCTCCACACTTACCCAAGGGAGCGAACGTCCACCTTGCAGCAATAACTTGGTTATAACTTGCAGTGCTCTTGGCGCTGACAGGAGGGGGAGCGAGGTGCAGGCAAGAAGCGCTCTCTGAAGGATTCCACTTAGGTACTCAGTAATAAGGTTATTTAATAAGGCTTCGATTCCATGATATGCTTGCCCTTAGACAGGTTTTTAGATGCATATATAAGTTTCATCCACATGTTTAAAACATTGCCTCAAAAAAGAGTTGATGGGGGAGATCTGTTAGTACTTTCCAGAGCATCTAATTTAAAATACCATATCAGAAGAGGAACTGAAATTTAAAGAAGTGATGCTTGCTCAGTCTAACCAACATTTCCAGGTATCTAATAAAAAATTACTTCCTGAGTTCTGGTTAAAATGCGTATCTTGTGTAGCTGTGGTAGCAAATGTGACAAGACTAGACTGAGTGAAGTGACACAGTCAGTATCCTGCCTTTACTTACATGAAGGCCAAAAGCAAAGCTGCTTCTTGAAGGTCAGAAGTGTGTGAGCTTCTGTTCACAAAACCTGGATTTGTGTAAACTTTGTAAGAATAAATTATACTAGAGATATCCCATTCCCTTATCACCTATTCCTGTGACAATAGGAAATGGCACAAAATCTCTGAAAACCAGAAAAAAGAAAAAGTATTTCCTGGTCTTTGCAAGTCCCTTAGCACCTTTAATACTTCCCTGGATCAAGAGTCCTGCCCACATTCTGGATCTCCTGTATGAATAACAAAGTATTCACGCCAAATTGAGCAGCAATCTGAGTATTACCTGCACAGGGCTCTTCACGCTGTGCACCTGGAGTAAAGCCTGTGGAGGGCTCGGGAGGCAGCGGGGAGCCCCAGTTCGCTCAGGAGCCAACCTCTGCCTGCTGTGCTTGAATGACAGCGTCTGCAAACTCCCAACTGCGGAGTAAAGCCAGGCACCAAGCTTCTGAAGATGGAGAGAAATCCTTTGGAGAGGAGCAGTTAGCCACAAGCATCACATCCACAGCTTGCTCCTTATTCCTTCTTGTGCCCGTGACTTCTGCTGGCCCCCGAGTGTGAGGCCCCGCTGCCACCCCCCCGGCATGGGGCCGGGCTGGGCGCCAGGGCCAGGGCAAGCTGCGGCGTGCACAGCTATCTCCTGGCCGCGCACTGGGCGCAGATAGCAGCACGAGGGCAGGCGGCTGGCAGGGCGCAGACCCCGTCCGCGTGCTGCGGGGAAGTGCTGGGCAATGGCGGGCGGCGCGAGC
>NW_010542085.1:19459-25549 GCF_000687285.1 Phaethon lepturus
GCTGCTGGAGGGGAGAAGCAGAAAGGATGCAGGAGGCCTGAAGACAGGTTATATAATGCGGAGAGCTGAGGGAGACGGAGCTTGTCCTGCGGATAAAATTGATTACAACCGATAATAATGCTGTCTGCTACTAATCATGAACCATTTGCAAAGTCAAAACACAGGAGGACCTTCTCAGAGCACACAATCATGCACTGGGGTCCCTGGGGAAGGCCAGATGAGCTCCATCCCAAGCCCTGAACACTACAGTTGTGACTTGCAGCACAGGGATGGTGCTGATGCCATGCCTGCTACTATGTCTGGCTGGCCTGGCTGATCCAGCTGCAGAACTGCTGACCATGCGGTTGCTCTTGCATGGTGCTCTGTGGCATCCTGCAGACACATTGCCTTACTGGCAATGCACGCCTGGACTGCTTAGGTGATGCTGCATTGTGTGATGCTTATATATCCCACATACCAGTGTATGAGGGTGTTGCTTATTTTTCTTTCAAGAGATTGACCACCTCCGTTAGCTCAGGCTGCCTTGGTACCACAAGGATTTCACTGAAGGCTACGGTGGGATCCTTTTAGAAAGGTCTTGCTGTTCATCAGGTTGTCAGTGGAGACAAAC
This sequence comes from Phaethon lepturus, assembly GCF_000687285.1. NCBI lineage: Eukaryota > Metazoa > Chordata > Aves > Phaethontiformes > Phaethontidae > Phaethon > Phaethon lepturus. The sequence continues at coordinate 20,070 of NW_010542085.1, forward strand.
AGCACATCTGACCTCCAGCCAAGTGTTCTGTACAACAGTGTAAACACGGGCTCTGCAGCCAGCAGCCACAGCATAAACTCCCATGCATAGTATCATGGGGTGCTGCATGCATAAATGCTTTTCAGCAAATGTTTCTTTTCTCCTTGAGTAAGAATGATAATTTCTATATCTACAATGAATGGTCACCTTAGAAAAATGCAAGAACGGTGGAAGATGCCAGCACTGCTTCAATGGAGAAATCACTTCTATTGTAATATGCCTTTGAGAAACAGCTTTATAAATAAATTATTCTTCTTTTCTCCTCTGCCAAAATAATAAATATCTTACTGTTTTTTTAAATCTGCCTCTTAGAAAGCAAAGTTTGGAAGTGTCCACTTGCTTTGCAATGAATACCTTCACAAGAGCTATAGATGATCTGGATTAGGTCTCTGCTCCATCTCGGCAGGGTTGAAACCCATGTTTTAGGGGTGTAATCTACCTAACAGGCTATTCCAAGTGGTGAATGTTCTGGGTCCCTTGTTGGGTCCAATCCAGTCTGTGTACACGCTATGTGGTAAAGAAGAGCCAGAACAGAAAATTGTGTCAGGGCTGGCAGATGCCTGCAGGACACAGCCTTGATTCAGCAACACTGAACAAGAAATGCAATCACAGATTTGTACACTATGAACCTACTACCAGTGAAGCCACTGAGGCCATCCTGGTTTGACTGAACAATTCAAAATTATTCTATCTTTCCTCATGGGTGATGCTTTCTGGCTCTTGCCTGCTCTGGACTCTCCAGTTTTTCCACATCTTTTTTAAAGTCTGTAGCATCCAAATGGGGATGCAGTACTCAAAGCAAAGCTGCTTAGGAGCGATGATTAGAACCAAAAGCTTGCTTTAGTTTGCCTACTGGCAGCATTTCAGATCTCCTTAGGATACTTTTTTTGCAGTAGTGCCTGTTAGAGATGGCAGTGACGAACCTGTAATAAATCAGCAAGATGCAGGAATGTGCTAATTCTCAAAATCTCCTGCAGTCCTCTCAGCAGGATAAGTAAAGAAAGCTAGGATTTTTTTGGTATCCATTACACACTAATTTGTCTGACCTCTACTACACTTTGTATCACAGAGGCACCAAGAAAAAGAATGATGTGAAGAGGAGGTGGAATGAATTGGTTGTAACTCTAGAGAGGTGATGGGAGAGCACCAATCTTAGTTGCTTCCCAGATAATTTGCAGGAACCAGCTTCCACAGACCAGACCTCCTCTGGATAAAAGTCAATGAGGCAACCTGGCACAGTTACTCCGCACTTTTCATAGCCTACCTTTGCTACAGCCACATCATTTGCAGCCCTCTTACCTCCATAAGGATCACACTATTAGTAAGGAAGGGATGGCTCACTTATTCAGCAGCTTTGTACTTGTAATTATTTTAGGCCAGTGGGGTATAAGGTAGTCAGCAATGGTCCTTTGCAGAGAAGAACAATACCTGGGCAAGGTCCACCATTGCCCTGTGTCTTGCACACCTGGTTTTCCATTTGAGATGTTTCCTTTCTGGCTCTAGAATTAAGCAAGTATAAGTAGCATGGACCAGCTCTACATCAGCTTTCATGGACACACTTGACATGGCTCTGATCTGCCTGGACCCTGAAGGATGCATTTGTGCCTCACCGTCCTCATCAGTAAAATGGCAACAATGATCTGAATATGCTGTGTAAAAAATGCTCCCTTCTACTGGTTTAAAACAAGAAAATTTTGGCTATTGGAGACAGATACTGGACTTGTACAGAGTATTGCTGTGAAACTCAATGTAAGGTTGTTTTGCAAAACTGAGGAAAGAGCTGATAGTACATTTTGGTCATATTTATAATGAATCAGGACTGTTTAATATCTTCATCAATGACATAGTAAGTGCACCCTCAGCAAGTTTGCAGATGACTCCAAGCTGAGTGATGCGGTTGGCACACCTGAGGGATGGGATGCCATCCAGAGGGACCTGGACAAGCTCAAGGAATCGGCCCCTGTGAACCTCATGAGCTTCAACAAGGCCAAGTGCAAGGTCCTGCACCTGGGTTGGGGCAAACCCCAGTATCAGTACAGGCTGGGGGATGAAGGGGATGGAGAGCGGCCCTGCCGAGAAGGACTTGGGGGTACTGGTGGATGAAAAGCTGGACATGAGTTGGCAATGTGTGTTCGCAGCCCAGAAGACCAACCCTGGGCTGCATCCAAAGCAGTGTGACCAGCAGGGCGAGGGAGGAGATTCTGCCCCTCTGCTCCGCTCTGACACGACCCCCCTGCAGTGCTGCATCCAGCTCTGGAGCCCTCAGCACAGGAGAGACATGGACCTGCTGGAGCGGGGCCAGAGGAGGCCACAAAAATGCTCAGAAGGATGCAACAGCTCTGCTGTGAGGACAGGCTGGGAGAGTTGGGGGGGCTCAGCCTGGAGCAGAGAAGGCTCCCAGGAGACCTTATTGCAGCCAGCCGGAACTTAAAGATTGGGGCAGACTTTTTAGCAGGGCCTGATATGATAGGAGAAGGGGTAACGGATTTAAACTACAAGAGGGTAGATTTTGACTAGATATAAGGAAGAAATTTTTCACAATGAGGGTGATGAAACCCTGGCCCAGGTTGCCCAGAGATGTGGTAGGTGCCCCATCCCTGGAAACACTCCAGGTCAGGTTGGACTGAGCTCTGAGCAACGTGATCTAGTTGAAGATGTCCCTGCAGGTGGGTTGGACTAAATGACCTTTAAAGGTCCCTTCCTACCCAAAGATTCTGTGATTCTACGATACTGAACTTTAAAAGTTCTAAAAATTTTTGTTAAAAAAGATCAGCAGAAATGTGTTTTTTGGGGGTTTGTTTACACAAAGATCCATGTTTTCATCTTTCAGGAAACTCTTTTTTGTTGTACTGAGACAGCTGCCTCCTCCGCATAAACCTCACAACTGAAAACTTGTGTCATCCACCCTGGCACTTCATCAGTGCAAGGCTGCATGCTAGCGTTTAGCCAAGATGGCACCCAGCAGATGTGATGCAGAAGAAAACACTCAGATAAACAGGTGAGATAGTTCATCTCCAGCATGTGAAGTGACACCCTTCTTCATGTGTGGCTTTGGGAGGAAGGAGTGCGACAGCTATGCGCACTGATATGTAAAGCGTGTCACTTTAATAACGTGGGTAACTGTGATATTTACTGAACTGCTGAGATGAGGGCATCTTTGCTCCAGATTCAGCCTCTGTAGTTACAAACACTCTCCTCGCTTTGGGTCCCAGGCAGCACTGCAAAAAGCTCTGCTTGTACTCAGGTGCAAGCAGCTGCTGGGGTCTAACCCTGCCATCCTCTAGGGAAGCTTATTCCAACTTTTAAAGCCTTTCAGAAAGCTTTGATAGAGCTGAGGAGCTCTTTGGTGCTCAGGGGTCTCTCTGCAATGACCCCTATGCTTATAGCCTCACCAGGGCAGATTGCAGAGGGGCATCCAGTTCAGGTCCCCGAATGGGAGAGGTGGCAAATGCAGTGTCACTGGTTTCTCAAGTTTCCATTGCCCAGTCCAGGAATGCAGGATGTGTTTTGGCCAGGAATATTTGGTGTCATCCATCCTAGTCAATGCGAGGTGTGTGCATTATCCCAGGTCGTATGCTGCTGCAATGCCCCTGATAGGCCCCAGAGTAAAGTTTAAGGGGTAGCGTGATGGAGATAGTCCCAACTTGTCAGTGAGGTAGGAGTTTGTTGCTTATCTGGTGTCACTGCAGGAATCTATCATTATTGACTATATCCTTCTCCTGTACAACTCTGGTATGCTGATGTTTCCCCATAACTTCTCCAGTGTGATGTCTCTTGGGCAGTCTCTCCTATAATCTTCCTGGAGGTAAGATGTGCTGGTGTAAATGGTGGCAGGAGCAGTTCAGGGACACTTCTGGCAAGTTGTCTGGCCCCTCTGTACATACCCTCTCCTGTGTCCATAAAGAATATTGGTTTGAGAAATATGGGAAGGTGTGCTGCCATCCTGGTACCTTGGGAACTTCCCCCATGCCTTGACCTCAGCATCTCCAGTGCTCTGACCCTGCATGCTATCTAGTGTGAGAGTATGTGCCCAGCCCATCCACTTTGGCTGAGCAGAAAGTTGCTGTGTCCCTGCCTAATGCCTCCCCGAAGCTAAAGTGTACAGGGGTGTTAACCAGGGAGGAGTGTATTTGGGTAAATGCTGGGTAAGCAGAAACACATAGGCATCCTGTGCTGACCTGCATCTGCCCAGAAGGAGTCCTGAGAGGGGTCAGGGTTGCTGTAGTTGGTGGCTAACGTAGGTATAGTGCCCTGGTTGACAAAGTTATAGTGCCCTGCTCAGCACAGCCAGGGGACCAAATACTTATCCTGACCTGCAGCCAGAGCTGAGCACACAGGGCCCCTCTGGAGAGGTCCTTAGTCAGATGCCTGTGTCTGTGTGCCTCATGCTCTGCTTACTTCAGAATTTGCTCTGACATCTCAAGTCTAGGAAGATTCCATTTAGAATAAAAATCGGAATTCACATAATCAGTGATTTCCCAAGAAAGCGTTTTAACTGCCTAATCACAAAATTGTCATGGCAAAAGCCACGGTGGCCGATAACTCCAACTAGCGACATCCTTAGGGACAGACATTGATTATGAGACACGTCAGCACCATACCCCAAAGCTTTTATTTCCTCCTTAATAAACACCAGTTTTGAATGTCCACAGTCTGTATTTCTAATTTGCCCAATTGTTTTTGATTATAATTTTCAGTGCTAGGTTTTGAAGCCAAGACAGGCCTCGACCGCTTTTGTTAGAGGCTAAAATGTTCCAGACTGCTAGAGAAACTTTAAAAACATCATGGAGGTAAAGAAGACAGAGAAGACCAAAGTATTGACTGTTTGCAGGTGTATCTGCAAACTTGTGTGTAAAATCATTCCCCTAGAAGAGCCACCCTCCTGCTATATAGCCTTTGCAGATCTGAACCTGTGCACTACATGCCTCTAGATTTATGGCCTTTTTTTTTGTGGTCTAGTGCAGCACCTCTAAACTTAGACGGGCTGAAATGCTGTGGTCCAGCGCTACAGCACAGGGTACCAGAGCAGGTAGCCATTCAGAGATGCTAAACAGAGAGGCAAGAGCACAACGAATTGTATGAGCATAGCCAAATCCAAGGAAGTGAAATTTTTGAGTAAGAAATTGTGAAAAACTGAGTGCTTGCGTCCCCATCTAGTGGTCATGTTCAGAAGGAAGAATGCTCCACCATGGCACTTTTAGGACTGTGCCCACAGGTACTGTTTTGGCACTTCCCTTCAGCCCCCTCATGGCAAGCAACAGCTGGCCCTCCGCGCTCAGGACGGCGGAAGCATTCTTGTTGTTATCCTAGACCACCATCTAGTGGCTGGCGGGGGTACCACAGCCACAGGCGAGGGCTACGCCACGGCCCGTGGAGACCAGGTTGCTCTTCTGACCTGATCCAGAAGCAATGCCTGAATGAGCAGCGCTGTGTGTCAGCAG
>NW_010542085.1:25580-31154 GCF_000687285.1 Phaethon lepturus
AGTTTCACTCAGCTGGACTGTTCGTTACATGCAAAGCAATTAACACAAAAACATTCCCCTTCATGCCAGTGGTGCATTGTCCCATGTTGTTACAGTGTCTGCACTTGAACTTGCATGCAGGTCCTGGAAATGCTGAATAAACCCTCTAATATCCCCTTATTTTATAAGCCAGGTTCAGTTCTGCAGTGTGTAGAGCATGTGAGTAGCTTCACTCATGAATCAATCCACTGATAGCACCTATTGATATTTTCACTGTAGCAAGTATTTTACTTTGTAGATTTTCCCACTGAAATCACTGTGAATCCTTGCAGATGAGGATATGACAATGAACTGGATTTAATAACATCCTGAAAGCTTTCTGAAACTACACCAGATGCCAGAGAAAAGACAAGGTGTAGGCTGTGTAGGTGGTTGGTTCCTCACATGGGCTTCATCAAAACTGTGAGGAGATGACCTCTTTCCTTACAGCTGGAGAAAGATTGGTGGCTTTCCTTCCTTAGGGAAAAAACCTACGTCTCAGTCCTCCCTAAGTGGGAAATAAATTACAAGAAATCACCTGCTGAGTTAGAACTTCTGAAAACATTAATGGTGGTAACTAACATCACTGTCATGTTGTTAAAGACCCTCACAACAGCTTATAGGCAACTGTTAGTTTCCAATGAATGAACCAACACCTTCACATTGCAGGTGCCCTGAAATCAGGCCAAAAAATGTGTTTTCTTTATTGTTGTAATTTCCAACAAGCAAATCTTTGTAAATTTGTGGCTTGGCAGCTGTTCAATAACCCAACGTCATTAACACGGCAACTTCTGGCTGACGGTCACGATGCCACAGGAGGTTTCAGCCGTCACAAAAGGGATCACAATTCTAACAAACCATCAGTCTGAGGTGGATCTAGAAGACCCACAGAAATGGTCTGGCAGGTGGGAAAACCCATGACATTGGTCAATTGAGTGTGGCATAAACCCATGCTGCTGTTGAAAAAGGAAGCCCTATCTTTCCTGAGGTTTCTTGTCCCTGACAGCTCTCCCGTGCCATAAATAATCAGTCTTCTGACAAATAATCCCATCAGTGCAGAGACAAGTTTAAAAAATAGGTTTTCAACCAGATTAATTCTAGCAGAACCTGACTTACAGAGAGTCCTGCACATGATTCCCAATTAACAATGGTCACTGAAAAACATAGAAGTACTTGTAGAAGGGACCTCTGGAGGCCTGTGGTACAACTTTCTGCTTAAGCCAGGTCCATCACCAACAGCAGAGAAGGTGGTATATCTACTGCGCAGACAAAGTGGTATATCTACTGACCAACATGGTGTGAACATCTAATGATTACCTTCTTGTCCAGGGCACTGGTAGAGCACTAGAGTTGGAAATGAGATCATGGTTACCAGTAGTGCTGTCTTCACTCTACAGCCTCTGTTTCTGTTCCTGTTGATGAATGCTTACAGCTATGGAATAAAATGCCAAGTGATGTTATTACTATCATGTTTGTGGAACACAATACTGTGTAAATCCTTCAAGGTCTGAGCTCATCCAAATTATGAAGTCTCAGAAGTAGAAAGCCTTCAAACAGGGTGGGTTGTGGGGTTTTTTTCTGAGAGCTCAGCCATGGAAAAATATTTAATTTGTCAAAGTCATAGTGACTTTTAGGCCATGTCCCTTTAGAAATGGTGACCTAACAATAGTACTAATCAGAAAGTATGGCATTTATAGTATCTTAATGGCATGCACCCAAAATAGATTCTAGTTATATCAGCAAGTTGACAAGCTCACAGGGTACAGATAACTCTTGTAATTAATTTCTAAAAGTCACAGGAACTGTAAAGTTGGTGTGGGCGGAGTGGAGTTTACTTTTTACTGAAATAATAAAGTGCCAGAATCACATTTACCCTGGTATTATTATAGACTTACTTGAAGGTACATTAAATCAGAATCTGACCTTTGAACTCCGTTAGGATAAAACTGTTAATTTTCCTCTCTTATGCTAATGATGCTGGAGAAGTATGGGCTCTAATTAGAACATGAATAGAGAACACACTGTGACCTGCTGGCTCTTAAGGTCTAGTGACGGGAACTTTCTGAGGTACATTCTTGCTAAATCACCTGCCTTAACTAGGTCACACAACTCACTATGCTAGTACTATGTATTCATTAGAGAAGTACAATAATTCCTATAATTAATGCTTCCCAACATTTCCATGATAAAAGCATGTTCACAGTTTCTTATAGGTTTAACAGGCTTTAATGCTCTGAACTGAAATTTTCTGTACTGCATATCTGTATCAGAATAAGGGCTTAAATTAAAAATGTAATTATTGTTTTTTAGATACTCAGGTAATGGGTAATTACTCTCACAGCTTTTCAGTATTAGTGTTTGGCTCGCTCAGTTTGTAGGACATGTCTACTTTGGGACAGGAACTTAATTCCATAAAAAATGGAGCTACGTCAGCCACATTGTATAACCCTGAAAATCATGGTTCTCATGTGATTAGAGACATGCCAATGTTTCCAGCTAAATTCCCTGCAAATTATCTGCACCAAATGTGATCCAGTTCTCCAAGGAAGAGGCACAGACAAGGTCTAGACCCACACATAGACTCAGGCTGCCATTTGGGCATCACACATCTGCCCGCACTACTAGCCCTGTAAGCTGCCAGTGAACATGCATGAAACAAAAAAAATCTTACAAAGCTGTTCAAAGTCTAAGGCCATGATCAGAGGAGATGATAAAATTGGCTTTAAGTCAGCTGGAATCAAATAAAAAACGCTGCAACCTAATGACTAGAGTTTCAGTAGTATTGCCTGGGGCTAATTCTAATTTAGCAGTGTTGTGTTCTCTTTCAGCTCACTGTAACAACAGGTATTCAAAGACCTGACCTAAAGGCCTGTCTGCCAGCTACTTTCACCTTGCTTTCTGCTCTGCCCACTCTTAGATTCCAGTCCCTGCACTGTTGCGTAGGTGAACTGAGACCTCAGACCTCCTATTCTCTTGGGTGCTTGCTGGGTATTTTCCTGGCAGCTGTTGGTTGTCAAAAGTTGCATTTAGTCTCTGAAAGTTGTATTTAGTCTCTGAGTACAGCTGCGGCTTTACCCATCATGATGAAAATCCTGTTCCTGCATATAAGACTACAGCTCAAAATTTTACATAAAGAGGGCATTAAGATTGAATACTTTGTATTCAGACTGTGCACCAAACACAGAATAATTAAATAATATTAATTATTATTCATTTCCTTGAATGATTTCCTCTGCCATGTCCCTTTTATTTTAAATCTTGGATCCTCTCCAGAATTTAGATGCTTAATCCCCATGGAAATCAATGAGTTCAACAGCCTTGAGGATCTGGGACTTCTTCTAGATGAACAATAATTTTACAAATCTCTTTCCCATTCTTAGCTCCAGAAAGGTGAGGTTCCTGCTCAGGCCTAATCCAAATGTTTCTGAAACCTTGCTATGTGTCCTCCAGGTATCTGTGGATACCATGGCCAGAGCCCAGCCCCCAGAGACCCCGAGGATGACTTGCTAAGGACTGTGTAGCACGTCAAATAGTGGCAAGTTTTTTTAAGTCAGGGAAGGATGGCAGGACCCATCCTGGGTGAAAAGCAACACTCTCAATGGTATTTTTCTTCTCCCTTGGTAGCCTGCTGAGTGAGAGGTTAAAAACAGTCTTCTGTTGCTTAAAGTGCCCCCATCATCTCCACAATCTTTTAAAGATGATGGAGCATGTCTGTTCAGTGACAGCCAGCTTTCAGCCCCCTCCCACTGGGTCTCATGGTCTTGTGTGTGCTGAGAGTTCTCAAGAGATTCTTGACTTGATTCTGTCTCTGTCTGAACCCTGTGTCTAAGTGGCTTGGGAGACCTCCTTGGTGGAAAGTGAGAGAAAGACAGCATTTGATGTCCCTTGCCAGTTTCAACTCTAATTGAGTTTTGGCTTTCCTAACACCATCCCTGCATGCTGAAGAAGTATTTGTATATTCCTCTTTAGTAGTCTGTCCTTGCTTCCAACTCTTGTATACATATTCTTTTGGTCATTCACAAGTTCTATGTTTAGCCGAGTTTGTCTCCCAACACATCTTCTTTTTTCTCTGATTGCTGGGACAGATTGCTCTTGTGCTTGGAGAAAGATGTCCTTAACAAGCTGCCAGCTCTCTTGAGCTCCTTTGTTTTTCAAAGCTGCCTTCCACAGAATCTCACCTCACCTATTCCTGAATAACCCAAAGTCAATTCTCTTGAAAGGTCTGTAGTCTGCCATTTGCCTCTCTCACTCACCTCAGGATCTTGAATGCCATAATTTCATGGTTGCTACAGACAACACTGCCATTGATTATCACATCCCCAAACAGTTCTTCCTTGGTCATGAGTACCAGATCCAGGAGGGCGTCCAACTGAACTAGATTGGTAAGAATTTGTCCCTAACACACTTTAGAAACCACCTGAATATCTTGTGCCTGCTGTGTTGCTCATTCAACAGATAATACATCTTGCACTAGTAATCATACAACTCCAAATAGTATTGTTTGATCTACAGAAAAGTTCCATCAAATGCTGAAAACAGACATTGATTTAAACATAGGTATCCTGTATTTTTTCTAAATTAGTGCTATTCATTTATTCTTACTAACTTTTGCCAGTCTCGCTGTTGTATTCCTGGTGGAAAATTCTCCTAGCAGCTAAACCAGGATGGTTTAGATGTATGGTACTTGCAAGAGGAATCAGAAGCGTGGCCCTCGGATTCTGCTTTACACTAGTGTGATAGCTTGTGAGGGGTGTGTATTCAAACGATCAGGCTCTAGGCATACTGTTCTTACACTATCCCACTGCTTTGAAGCAATCATCAGGGGTAAGACTAAAGTCATGTATCTGTTGGTGTCTACCCCCGAGCTAGCTGCTGTTGGCTCCACTACTAATGAGTAGAGAGACCTAGTCAATGCAGTCAGGGGAGGTTAGATGCTCTGACCAAAGCAGCTAACAAAACATGAAGCAGCATCCGGAGAACAAGAAGAGCACAGGAGTGTGGTTATGTACTATACTGTCTCTGCACTGTATGCGCTATACATTATCATTTTGTGGCCTTGGTGCACCTACATTTTGAGCAGCGTGTGCAGTTCTGGAGACAGTAGAGTTAGAAGTCACAGACAATGCCAAATATTGATCTTTGGGATAGAGCAGCAGCCTTCCATAAACCGAAAGCAGTTGAATTCTTCAGTCTGGAGAAAAGGCTAGGAAAGACATGGTCAAGGCTTATACAGTCACAGAGTAGTTAGCTGAATGGAGAGTTACTGTCCAGTAAATCCTGTAAGACTGTAACAGTGAGGCACTAATGAAAGCAGTAAATGGGAATCAAGGATCTGTTTAACTCTGGAGAGACCTTCTGGGTCCTGCAGCCGTGGGAGGCTACGAAGGCAGAGCAGAGGGCAGGGAACAGAAAGATCCACGGACAGCCGGTCTCAAAGGTCCCAGTCCGCCGATCGCAGGTTCTGGAGACCTGCACGGGGCGCGGGCCGCAGAGAGCGAGGGTCCCCATAACCTGTCGGTACAGGGAGACCCGCAGCCAGGGTGCCCGCTCGGGCCC
>NW_010542086.1:0-291 GCF_000687285.1 Phaethon lepturus
CAAATACCCCCCCGCAGCCCCGAGCTGCCCAGCCTGCCCACAGCACGTGCCAACCACCTAGGTCTCAATGCATTTTTATTAAATTCTTACAAAACAGAATACAAAATTCTGGCATCAACAATTGTTATAAAGGAAAACTTCAATTCAGCTGTATCAGTTCACCTGGTACATACAGTAAAGTGCTTGTTTTTGTGTGTTTTTTTTTTTTCCTTTTTTTTCTTTTTTTTTGTTTGTGGGGTTTTTTTTTTTTTTACTTTTTTTTTTCCAACCCGCCCCACAGTGGACACCGCG
>NW_010542086.1:326-595 GCF_000687285.1 Phaethon lepturus
GAACTTAACACTTGTCAAACCAGCTTTGGCAGTCTTCATCCATTGTAAAGGGGAGAAAGTTTCTCCTCTTTTGATAAAAAAAAGTTAGCTTTCACAGTAAACGCTTCTAACCAGTTCTAAGTCGAGTTAGTTGGCTGAAGGAAGGGCAGGGGGGAATGAGAGGAAGCCAAGATGCTTAAAATTTCCAGCTTAAAAAAAATGATAAAAATATCTTTTTGAAGTTGGTTTCCAAGACAGATGCTCTATGGGGGGGAACAGGCTTTGGAAGA
>NW_010542087.1:0-226 GCF_000687285.1 Phaethon lepturus
GGCGTCACAGCCCGCACCGAGCTGACGCTTTCCTTAATACCCCTGTAGCACTGGAACAGGCTGTTTCCTGTCCCATCTTGGTGTAATACGTGCACGTGTCCCTACAGCGTTTAAGCGAAGCGCTGAAAACGCGTTGCTGAGAGCAGCGATGTGTGTGTCGCGCTCCCCGCGGGAGCAGAGAGCGGGGCTGGGGGCTGGGCGGGACGTGGCTCCGGGGGCGGGGCCC
>NW_010542087.1:292-7146 GCF_000687285.1 Phaethon lepturus
AGTCCTCTAGCCCTGATAAAACGAACGGCAGTGGCTCCTTTTTCTGCAGTCGCTAAGGTTTTACCTCGTTCAGCTTAAAGCAGATAAAACCAGAGGAGAGCTGCAAGGAGCGCAGTGCCAACTCCGCCCCGGCGGGGGGGTCCCGCAGGAGGCTGCTGGGGTCGCAGGATTGCGCCGTCACGCGTAGGTAGGGCAGCGCGCCTGGAGACGGGCTAACCGGCGGCTGAGGTAGGCACGTAACATGCGTTCGGTTTATAATGTCTCTTCTATTTTTAACAGACAACTTCTAGATGCCATAAGGGATGTTAATTTGCTAGTTTAGGATATAGACTAGGAGTAATATGCATAATTAATAGATTTAGTTTGAATCTTTACTATTCTAGAATAATCAGCTATGTCCTGGTGTAAATGAGCATAACTACATTTAAACAGTTTTATAATGTTTTGATTTGAAAATGTTTCAGCTGTGATAAAGGATTTGATTTCCATAATCCCTATCACCTGCAGAAAAGTTACACTGGGGCTGCATTTGCAGACCTGTCCAACATCGACTTTAATTACTGTTCCGTTGATTTCAGTAGGACGCCTGTCGTTACGTTGAGAAATAGGCTGCTTCTGGATGTTTTGAAAAGCCTACCTACATTTCTTCTTCAGGATAAAACGGGACAGCCTCGCATTTGTCCGGCGTGCCAAGCTTGGGAATGGGCGTGCTCAGGAAAGGTGGGCACGTGCACTTCCACGGGTTAGGAGGGGTTGGAGGGACTGTAACCTAGAAGACTATTTGAATGAATACCGAGAACATTGAAAGTCCACCCCAAAAGCCTGAAAGCAACGGGCTAGTTTTCCTGCTGCGCTCCCTTTCCTGCGCACGGCCGTGCTCCGGTGCCCCTCGGGGAGCACGAGCTCCCGGGGTTCCAGAGTCGGGGATTGCGGTTCGCTGGTGGCAGCGGTTCTGCCAAGGAGAGGAAAGGCAGAGTCAGAGGATGCACGTGTTCTCCGATAAACTAATAATATTGCTTGAAAACACAAGCAAACGGTTTGGGATGATTTGTTCAGAGGCCTTGATTGTGACCGAGTCCCCTCTCCACCAGGCAGGTATTGCCGCAAATCTGCCAACACACGGGATATTGTTCTAGCAAACACCTCAGGGTTTTATATCCTCTCTAATGTGATTGATGTCCGCAGCTTTGATTTCTCATGGGCATGGACATTAGCTTATATATTTCTTTATTATTTTGAGTAACAGGGAGGGGTAAAAATCTTCATCAATTGCAAACAAGCAAGGTAACATGGAATTCACAATCTACAGTATCTGAAAAACTATTTAGAGAGGTTTCTTTTTAGTTAAAAATCATCAAGGAAATAATAAACAACCTGTCATGTATCTGCAGAGAGGAAGAGAGGAGTTAGTTACCCTACTGCAGAGAAGTACTTAAAATACCCATAAAGAATTTTTTCTTTCATTTCCTCTAATGATTTGAGAAACTGCTCCGTCTAGATTTGTTGACAAAGATCTAGTGGAGGTTCACAACTTTTCCAACATAGCTGTTGGCTCTGGCTATGCAATGCATGTGGGTAGATTTCAAAGGTAAAAATGTCAAAATTAAGCACAGTATTAAGCTTTCATTTCTGATCCCTTTTAACTGGATTCATCAGGATTTAGTCTTTTTGATCAAGTCAGCAGGCTCAGGGTCCCACAAGATTCAATATGATCTTACTAACCAAATACATGTCAGCCTCCTATATCTACGCATCGTGCATAACCCCATGATTTGTCTTTGCTTCTGTCTTTCTACAGCTTTTGTTGATTTCTAGAGAAAGTAATTTGCTAAGATGAGTTTAACTAGAACAATCTCTATTAAATAAAATTTGTTCTGGATAGAAATATGACCCAGTTCAAAATCCAAGAAGATTTTATTCAGATACTCTCCTCTTGGCTGACTTTTTCCTTTCAAAAGGAGGAAAACTTTCCTGGGGAGAGACTGGATAATCAAAGCAGAGTTTCCCCATGTTGTAGGAGTCTGTGGTAGGAAGCTGATGAGGTTAAAGCAGGTGGCTACTTAAAGCTAGGTGAGGTGACCAAGTTAGGATGCTAATTGTCTTGGCTCTCCTGTCGAGGTTCTGTAACTTAGCCCGATTTAGATTAGTTAAATTAGGCATCTGCTGCCTCTCTACTGACCCTGTAGAGACCGAAATGATATCAACCTCCTACTTTAAGCAATTAAGGGTAAAATCCTGACCCTAATGATGCCGAGTTTTGCCACTTGTATTATTTAAAGCAAGGAATTGGAGAGGTGCAAGGATTGGTACAGAATAAATTAAGGAGATCCAAGGATGATTATGGTGTGGGTTTTTTTACCTGCTAAAAATCACCTTACTGAGGGCTGTATTATATCTTTCACAAAGCCCTGCTGGGGTGGTGGCTGGGAAGGGGCTGGGCTCTGCCAGCACTGCTGTAGGCCAGCGATGAGGCTTCCATGGATGATGCCCCAAGATCCGTGGGATTCCCCACACTATTTTGAACCATCTTGTTATCCCAAGAAACATCACTTTTATTGCTTCACCTAAGCCTGAGCTCTTTTATAAGTTCTTTTATAGTTTTGCCTCATAAAAAAAAATTGGGCTGAGCTCAGTGATGCTGCGGCCGTGGTTGGTGAGTGGGTGCAGACCCGTCTGCCCACGCGTTTAGCTGGTCATACCCGAGTAAACTCTAATCCAGAAGCTGTATTGGGACACCATACTGCGTCCAATCTCATACTCTGACTCACAGCAGACTTTTATTTTGTATGAAACGATGTGAATTGCATCGTCAGCTGATTAGTTTGATCTGATTTCTGGGCTAGAGTAAGCACAAACAGCTGCTGTTGGGCTTTGTAGCCCCGTTGCTCTAGCTGCCCCTCAAGCTCCCTTTCGTGGATGATTAAGGCAGGCACTGAGGCAGGGAGCTAGGTAGATAAAAGGCCAAATATCCCGTGAAAGTCAAAATTGAGCAAGCAACAGCCACGATCGATCCAAGCGCAGAAAAAACCTGCGGAGGGTAGGCAGTTCATCCAAATCCCGGGTTTCCTAGGAGACCGTTTCGGAAACGGCTAACGACTCGGTGCATATAGCTTAGCTAAAATAACTCTCCCTGCCAGTCGCCAGCTGCTCCAGGCTCGTCCGCGGCTCCGCGATAGCGAGCGCGCGTTCAGCCCGAAGAGCAGACGGCGCCGCGCCCACCGCCGCCCTCCTGGAGGTGCTCCGCTGCTTCCGAACCGGGTCTGAACTGACGCCTGGCTCTCAGCTGACGTCACGCTCCGTTGATTACTTTTCCCTGATGACTAGAAGAGTTAATCTGTTTCAACAGTGACATGATCAACATTTAACTGTAAATCTTAAAAAATGAGAGAGAGGATAAGGAATGGGAAATTTCTGCCCAGACTAAGCCGCTAAATGTCAAAGTTATGTAAGAACTTTATCTGGAGTAAATCAAGATGAAAACGATATGATATTTCTCAAGTGCCATCTGCTTAAGATTCAGCCAATGCTTACTGTCACCCAAAGCTAATAATTCTGGGCAGCCCAGGTACTCAGAATATGTCGGTTTGTTATTAAATAGAGCTAGAGATCCATCTGGAAAGGATGGGCTGGAGTTTAGTAAGTCCCGCTTAGCTACTGGGCACCTCGTAAAAGTCAGTGCAATACAGAGTGGTGCAGGGTCTAGACATTGATGTCACAGCCTTAAGTACAGGTATGGGATATAAATTATCTATTTAGCCTTAACATTTTTGGAAATTGTCACGCAAATCTAGCTTTACTTTAGTGGTTTTAGTGTCAAAAGGGGGACAAGGTGCTGTATCCAACTTTTGCTGAATCTTCCCTTAGTAGTGTGCCTGTTTCTGCCCCGGCGCAGCTTCTCCTGCCTGTATGGATGCGTGGAGCCAGTATTCCTGCAATGCCGTTAGATTTTCATCGTCTGAAAACTGTAGAATGCAAATAAATGTAAAAAACAGCACCACATCTGAATGCTGCTTTGAGCGTGACTCACAAAACCGACGACCTCTTGCTGCAAGTTAGCTGTTTCAGATTATTGTTTGTTCCTTGGGATGGAAATAAGCATTTGGTTGGGGAGTTGTGGGTAACTCTGTTGGCTGATTTCCCGTGACTTAGGGATTTCCCGTAGCTCTGTTAGTAGCTTTTAAGAGCCTTAATTTAGCAGTTTACTTGCAGTGCGAGTCCCCAGTGTGCCAAAAAGTGTCCTTAAATATGCATATATGCTGAGGACAATGGTGGGTTTACATGTGTTTTAAGACTGTAAGCGATGAGTTAGGGCCGTGGCTGAAGAGGGCCGGGGCCGCGGTACCCCCGGCGAGGCTCAGCCCGTGGCCTCGCGGGCTTGGACACCCCACGCCCCTGCGAATCCTCCTCCGGGCTGCGCCTGCGCCGGGCTCGGTCTTGGTAGCACCGGGCATCCCGAGAGGACAATGGGGCTTGCTCCCTGACGGCAGGATGTGTCAGGGTATTATATGAATGGTGAAAATTAACTTTTTACCTTGACTGATAATTAAAAAAATTCCCAGAATTTTCCTATCTGAAGAACTTTTTTTTTTTTAACTTTATTGATTTGTTTGAATTTGTGCTGAGCCCAGCTCTGTATTTCAAATTTGATGAAACAGGTATTCTATGTTCTATATATCTATACAAATATAACAGATATTCTATATTATTGCCAGATACAGGATTAGCACTCTGTCCCCTGCACTAGATGCTCCTTGGTTTTTATTTTGTATTGATTTGTTTAATTTCATTTTCTGATTTTTTTGTCTTTTAAGATGATGAGATGATCTTTTGTTTCCTATCAATAGTTACATTTAACAGTAGCTGTATTTTGACTAACACAGTTGCCAGAAACCCCTTGGCAGTTGCTTGAATCTGGACTACGCATGTAGAGCTGCTCACAGCACGCTCCTCCTAAAGAGGCCGGTTACAGCGCGGTCCTTGCACGCTCCAGGAAAGGGAAGGACGCTGTTTTAGGGCAAGCGCCCCGGCAGGGGGTATTGCCAGAAGCAACGTGCTCCTCACCCTCGCCAGGAGCGGCCGGAGAGATCACCTCCATGCAATAAACAGCATTACATCCGACACCAACTTGCACTAACAAGGGACTAAAATCTTCCTTTTGCTGTCACTGTTGTAGCTGTTTGTGGTGTTAGTGTGGACCCTCAACTCTGACGCACGCTGCCAGCCTTTGCGGCCACGGCATCCTCCTCCTCCTCCTCCATGGCCCCGGGGCACACGGGTTCGCGCTAATACGGGGGTAACTCAAATAACCGTGTACAACCGGCGGGGTGGTGGCTGCTGATTTACATACCTACAGCCTTTGCGTCATAAAGCATTATCTAAAGTTGTAGCGGGAATGCTCCTACCCGCAGGGAATTTGCTTTACGGCTTGAGAAGAGTGGCACATATTTCAGTGCCTATCGTAACGGCTGTCTCTTTCCTGTGCTCAAAGATCATTACCCAGTGCTCTTTCATTCAACATAACTTTTATGTCTAGCAAATTAAATTCCTGGGCAAAATAATTACGTGTAAATGCTGCCGGGATATTATTCACAAGGGGCCAATTTTCTAGCCGTTTGTTGGCATCTGAAATGTCAAATTTATTGCACTCTAACATATAAAACATATAGTTCAAAAATAGAACATGAAAGGCTCCAATCAAGTCTGCAGATGTAAATTTTGAAGATAGCTGGACATCAGAGAGGAAAAATAAGTCATCTAAGTTAAGCCAAATGAGTACTTTGTTTGCAATGTGCTTTGAGCCCCCCAGACGTCGCTGGGTTGTGCTGCAGTCCCGGAGTCTCGGGCTGCACCCTCGGCAAGTGTTTTCCTGCGTGCATTTTTCAGCTGGAAACCTGCCTGTGCGTCGTTAAACAGCTTTGGTGTTTCCTTTACCTGCCTGAGCTGGAGATGCAGCCGGAAACTTGTTCTCGCCAGCCGAATGCCCGACTGGTTATTGCTATGGATGGTCTAATGAATGATTTTATACACAAGTTTGCACTCCTCCCCTAGCATAAGGAACACAATTTCAAATAATGCTATATTAAAAGCAGTAGTACCACTGCTTGGAGAACCTAGGTTACATCTCTCTTACGGTTTGAAGTTCCATGGGTATGTACTCTGTTTTCCAGGTGTCTGGATTGATATTTTGAACCTCTGCTTCAGGAAATACAGTCAATATCTTTCATTCAGGTGAAAACAGTTTGGCCTCTGCTCTTCTTGTCATTGTGCGTATGCTGCTTAATTTGAGTTTTTGAACTATTCCATCCTGCTCTATGGTTAGCAAAACTTGAGAGATACACAGGGAGCTGGCAAAACTTACTTGTCAGTATTAACACTACATAATTTTGTATAGTATATGTTCCGCTGGTATTAGTGCACATGTATGTGATCTACATCGTGTGATAATACCGCGTGACGTTAATGGCTTTACCTGTGTTAATATGTAGACTTGCTGGGTGATTACCCGACGTGTGACCTGCAGAGCCAGCCAGCAGCGGGACCCTCCAGCAGCGTTTTGTTCCTGGGGACGGTCAGCTGTGGCTTTCTCCCGTCCCCCCGAGGCTTTTGTCGAGTTTCCCGAGGACACTCAGCGATCTCTCTGCTCCTGCAAACTTCTGGGTAGAGGCTACGTGCCGGGCTGCTCCGCTGGAGTCCTGGTGACCGTTCCCCCCGGTTTATCAGCTATTCCCGCAGTCGGGATGCGCGGGAGCTAGCAGCAGCGGGCACGGGGGATGCGCGGGGGTCCAGGGCCGTGGGCTCCCCTGGCCCTGCCGCTGGTCCCGGCGTGGAGGGCTCTGCCCGGCCTGCCTGCCCCG
>NW_010542088.1:0-218 GCF_000687285.1 Phaethon lepturus
GCACCCCGTCC
This sequence comes from Phaethon lepturus, assembly GCF_000687285.1. Classification (NCBI taxonomy): domain Eukaryota; kingdom Metazoa; phylum Chordata; class Aves; order Phaethontiformes; family Phaethontidae; genus Phaethon; species Phaethon lepturus. The sequence continues at coordinate 12 of NW_010542088.1, forward strand.
CGGCCGGGATTAAAGGAGAGTGAGTCGGCCTCTGCGAAGATCAGAGGCTTCTTTATAGCAGCCTTGAAATAGGATTTCCTTAAGCGATAAGGGGCAGGGTGGGAAGGTAATCTGGGGGGGCCGTCAGTACCTGCCCCCATGTCAACCCTAGAGATGCTTTTCTGGGTCATCTGCCTCAAACTGGGTGCCCCAGACCTGGAGGGAGGT
>NW_010542088.1:416-793 GCF_000687285.1 Phaethon lepturus
AACTCACCCTCACGTCACCTAATTCCGGTGTCCCTCCTGTAACCGCTTTCCCAGTGCTCGGTTTCTGCTGATTTCCAGCATGAAAGTCTGTGGAAAATTCCCTTTTGTGTCTTTTCCAGCCCTAAAGGGGCAGAGGAACGTCCCGTCTGCGATGGGCACCCTGCACCGCTGCTTCTCACAGCAAATCCAAGGAAAAAACCTCCAAACCAGCCAAATGAAGGCTAAACAGCTCCTTGTACAGAACAGAACACACATCTGCTGCTTGACAGGATACACCGACACCTTTACCTGCATAGGAACAACCTGTGGATCCCGAGCCCTCGCCCCACGCCACAGCCCCACGGCCCCGAAAATCCCCCCGAGCGCGAGATGAACCA
>NW_010542088.1:933-1238 GCF_000687285.1 Phaethon lepturus
ACGGTCCACGAGCTCCCCCTCCGAGCCCGGCGCCCGCCACCCACCCAGCTTACTGTAAATATACCGCTGCTCTAACGCAATTAAATATTTAGTACTCGGGGAAGGAAAAAAGTCCCATGCCTGCTTGTCTCTTTCAATAATCGTTTCGGTTTAACTCGCAAGGTCCGTAATGTAGTCCGTTCTCAAACCATGCAAAATTAAAGAAAGTATTTTAGACTCTCTTGAAGTCTCCCCTCTGCTCCCGAAACAGCCTTTGCCTGTTCAGGCGCTCCGAATACAGAGCGCCGGAGAGCCGCGGGGTCGTC
>NW_010542089.1:0-2413 GCF_000687285.1 Phaethon lepturus
CCTAAGCAGGCAAACACCCCCCCAGCCACCAGCACCCCCTCTCCTGCGGGGCTCGCTGCCCGTACGGTGCAAAAGGCCGTGCATTTACACATGGCAGCAGCAGTCCCCAAGCCGACGGAGCGGGAACGCAGGGTTTGCCTCGATACTGCTTCAGCATCGCAGCGTCACCAGCCAATTCGGGTCTGGCACCTCGCCGGCCGGTCCCGTGGGAGCAGCCAGGCCCTGCCGTTCTCTTACTCACACCAGCAAGAACAGGCTCCTCTCTGCTGCATGGGGATGCCCCTCCTGCCCACTGGCCCCTGAAAATTTCCCAGCGTTGCCCTTTATATGACAAGTATAATTAAAGTTTTCTCTCTAAAAGAATCACAACGTACATGCCTGTTTAGGGAAATAGCAGTCCTTCACCATGCTTACAACGGACTCACCAATAGCACTTGTTATTATGTGACCACTGGGTTTCGCAGAAAAAAAACTGGGAAAGAGAAGGTGACCAAAAAAAAAAAAGGAGAGCAGCACATCCAGACAGGTTTTTAATCGCCCCGTCAGAGCGTGGCTCCACTAATGCCATACAGTGGTGCAGCACGGACCCGGCAGGTATTCAGCGCTTCCATCTGAGACACCAGCAGGTTAGCTAAGCAAAGTAACGGAAAGAAAATATTTGAAATATAGGTTATACCGGTTACACCCGGGGGCCAGGATCCAAAGAAAACCTTCCCTCTTCCCATCACCCTGCAAACCACAGGCTGATGGCTGGGCTGCCCGTGCCTCGGTCCTCCCGCATCCCCGCACGCTCGCCTTCCTCCCGAAGGAGGCGAGGGGATGCCGCAGGGGAGGATGATGAGGGATCAGCGGCAGCCAGGTTGTCCTGGCACCAGGAGGGACCGCTCCCCGTGCTGGCACGGGAGGACTCGGTGCAGAAGAGAGCTCTGGCACCTGGCTATAGGGGAGCACTGCTGAACGCTGCTGATGGCAAACCTGCTCTGCGGGATCAGCAATAGCACCAGAGCACTCACCGTAAAGCACAGTACCCCTAAAAGCACCGGAACGACTCTGGGGACCCACGGCCCACTGGAAAGCATGCAGCTGAGGCAGAGAAGTGATGTGTATGCTGCTGAAGGAAAACATACAGAGGATTCTTCTCTGGCTTTGGGATCCCAGATAAACAAGGAGTTGGGACAAATAAAAATGTCACCAGTTGATAATACATGCACAGGAATTTCCAGGCAATGATTTATACCAGCTCCGGTGTATTTGCTGGTGTAAAAATACTGTCACAAGCAAAACATTTGGGATTCCCTCCTAAAAACCCCTCGCCCGAGGGGTTTGCTCTCGTTTGATTTAAAAGTGTTTAAGTGAGGGTCTGCAGATGGCTTGCAAGCATTTGCAGAGTCGTCTTAGCTGGTAGCCCTTAAACGCCTCAATGGCTTTGTGCACAATGCTCAAGAAACTCAAGCACCTCGTTCCAATCAGTACTGAGGTGCAGCTGAAACGAAACCCCGGTTACTCTGCTAGTGCGGTAGCGGAGGCAGGAGAGCGTCCTCCCCGGCAGCTTTTGTGTGGGGAGGATGTGCCTGGCGCGGAGGGTTTAAAGGTGTCATGGAAAATCGAACGAGGAAACGGGCTCCTTTGGTGTGAGCTTAAAACTCTTGCCCCCTTCCTGACGCGCTGAGCGTCGCGGGAGCCTCCCGCCCGCCACGTCCCTGGTTGTAACTATCGCACTTAGGAGTGCGTGTGATTGCTGCTGCTTTTTCTGTAATTCTGAAACCAAAAGAGGGATCTTTCTGAAGTTGAGGAGGATGGCAAAGATCTTCAATTCCCTGCTCACTTCTTATCCTGCTTCGCTCTCCAGGCACTGGAGCGTGAATGGTCCATCAGAGGAACTTCAGTTTGCTCTTTTTAAGAGTCTCAGTCTCGGTCTCCGTCTCACCCACTGCTTCCTGCGAGACTGGCCCAAATTACTTTCACCTTAATTTTTCATAGTGCTAACAATAACCCTACTCCTCTACCGTCATTTGGATGTGTAGGATCATATTTCTTCAGAATTGTTGTACCTATTTCCTTTCACCAGTTTTTTGGTACTCCCTGCTTGGCCCATGCTTTCTTGTTATATTTTATTTTTAACGCCATGTCGATGTTTGTCTTTCATGCATTTCCTACCTTAATTGTCCCTAGAGGTATTGCAGCAGCCTCTCCCCTCTCTTTTATCATACTCCCCACTCCTTCTACCAAGGGATGCCCAGCCCCTGTGCCCACGCTTGCAAGGCGCCTCTCTCCTGTTGCTCCCGTATCTCCGACGTTTGCGCTCTCCCTTTACCGTCTGGACTCGCTCACCCTTCGCTTCCACCCGCTCGTGGCTCGACCCTATCTCCATGCCACATAACCTTTCAGCGTGTTGTTTTTATGCCTGCCATGC
>NW_010542090.1:0-10373 GCF_000687285.1 Phaethon lepturus
CCTTGTCCAGATCATTGATAAATATGTTAAATAGAACTGGCTCCAATACTGAGACCCGGGGAACACTGCTTGTGACCAGCTGCCAACGGGATTTAACTCCATTCAGTACAACTCTCTGGATTCAGCAACACAGACAGTTTTTTACCCAGTGAAGATTACGCCCATCCAAGCCACAAGCAGGCAGTTTCTCCAGGAGATGCTGTGGGAAATGTTGTCAAAGGCTTTTTTGACATCATGGTTAACAGTTTCTGTCTGGATACAGTGTAATTATTCTCTGTCAAAATTCATAAAAAATTTTTAGCAGGATCAACCAGCAAGTGGCTACCCCTCCTCACTGATCAGGTTCTGCAAAACACAGCAATTCCCAAGATCATTTCTCACACTGGTAATTACTACACAGAGTAATAACTGATCATGTCTCTGTTTCTCATTGCAGCACCCAGTGCCTTTTGAAGCTTCTTGATAGGGTTTTTATATATCCTAAATGAAGAAGGTTTTACATATATGGACAATACTTAGCAAAGAATCTATTTAGCTGTACAAAGTAATACTCTTCCAAAAAAAAAAAAAAAAAAAAAAAACCACACACAAAACCAAAACCCAAGCAGCATAACAGTTATGCCCATCCCCTCCATTCTCTCTCCCTAGTCGCTACCATACACATATCAAAAGCTTATCTTTACCTTCAAAGTGCAAAAAAACCATTTGTGTAATGTGCCTTGCTAATCACTTCCCATTCTGTACTGGCAGGTCAGCTCCTGCCTCCCATCACCAGACTACCTTCTTCCAGTGACCACCCGTTTGCTCCTCTAAGGCAAAGGCTGTAGCTTTTATGCCACCCTTTTGTGGGTACTTACTAACCGCATCCCTTCATTTCTGGATGCCTTCCTCAACACTCTGAAGAATGGTACACCTCACTGCTCAACACCAACAGCATCAGTGAGTGTGAACTGAAGTGCTGCCCTAAAGATATTATAATTTTAACATAGCCAACCTTGGACCAAAAACTACCTCTCTGCAACCAAGAAATCCATCTTGGTGGATTATGACAAATGCACGTTGTTACCACACGCAGTTGTGCAACTTCTGGTAAGAGAAAGAAGGGAACAGCCTAGATACCAAGACTGTCTATATTTGAATGAAACAGTTCACATGGAAAATCTATTATTACAATGCTCTCCTCTAGGCACCTCTGAATCCTGTCCTATTCTGCACTAGTTGCCCTTAGTTAGCTCTATGGCCACTGCTAGGTATGGGCCATGCACACCAAGGGACGTGCACGCTGATCCCTGGAGGCTGTACACCTCTCCATGGCAATTTAACAGTTGAGGCTCCTTGCTCCCCCATCGTCCCACCCAAGAGCAAGCTAATACTGATTCCTCTGTACTCTGGCTACAATGCAAAGTAACTCAATTAACTGCTCTTTATGGGAGCAGCTGGAGAACAGAAAGCTGCTCCTGGCTGCTACAGTATGGGCCTGCTGCAAACTGGCTGACTACAAGGCAAAAAATGCTGAATCAGCTGGATCTAGGTAATGGAATAAATTATATAAATATGGAATTAAAAAAAGAGCAAACAACATGCTGTGACTGAAAAAATAGGTCATCTCGTTCAGAAGTTATTGCTTCAGGCAAGTATTATACTACTGAGAGAGTGTTCAAGCATTGGAACAGGTTGCCCAGGGAGGTGGTAGAGTTACCATCACTGGAAGTATTCAAAAAACGTGTAGACGTGGCACTTCAGGACATGGTTTAGGGGACATGGTGGTGTTGGGTTAACGGTTGGACTTGATGATGTTAAAGGTCGTCTCCAACATTAATGATTCTGTAATACACTGCTCATTTGTGTATATTGCAGTTCATGTCCTTACTGTATCCTTACTACACCCTTACCAGGAAAGGGTCAACCTATCATCTCCCATCATAAGTCCCAGCAGCCCCAGGTCTTCCTCTGTCCCAGTTTGTCTCTCACGCCATGGTCAGCCACCATTTCTGCACTTTCACCTCCCATCTGAGGTACTTCTTCACAAGCTCCCCCACCCAATTCTTTACCCTTTATTTATATGAGCCAGGAAGAGTTTCCTCCTGCATGTAAGTAAGGGAAAGTAAGAGGACGAGACAGTGGGAACATAGAAAAATCATCTCCCTGTTTTCATTCTCAAATTCAGGACCAATCAAATTAGCAGCTCCAGGAATGAGTTCTGCTAATTTCTAACCACAAGATCATGCCTTAACGTTGGGTAAATCTTTATCAATCCTCAGCTGGTGAAGTTCAACCAGTATCTACTGAGTACCTGCAAACCACTTTTTTTATTTTGGAATTGTACCTCTTGGCCAAAAAATGGCAGATTTTGAGAGACACAGCAAAAGGTACAGTCCAGACAGAGACCACCGCACAAAAATATCTCAAGTGTTGCAACACATGCCACTGCTTTGAAAAGAAATTACCACTAAGCTATCGATCACTTACTATCACTTAAACTAACTAATTTCCTTTAATAAGAAATACTATCACAGAATCATTAAGGTTGGAAAAGACCTTTAAGATCAAGTCCAACTATCAACGCAACACCACCATGCCCATTAAACCATGTCTGAAGTGCCATCACTTGAACAACACATTATTTCCTGACTATGTCCTCCGAAACAAAAACATGGATTTCTTTTCCCTCCTCCCCCATCCCCAAACTACTCAAGGCAGAAACCTGGCATGGAAAATTTCATCCAAAAGGTTACCCACTTGGTAAAGTTACAGCAAAGTTACAGTAAAAGTTGCGAACAAATAATGCAAAACAGTTTCAACAACACATTATATGCACCCTTCAGACCATACCTTTCAGGAAATCAAAATCATGTTCACCTATTTTCTTCCAATTTCTTTATCCCTTCCCAAGGTGTTAAAAAATGTACATGGTTGTCCTATGCCATCCAGATTTACATCTACACTTCATTTCATACATCGTGAATAAGCCTAGTCAAATCAATACGATGTATGATTTTTCAGAAACATGTGCAGAACTGCGCAGAACTACAGACACTCACTGTCAATGATTTCTCTGTGGTGGTAAGTGTAATCTTTTCTGAACAAATGTGTCTTGTACGGTCATTTCAAAACTTCCATCGCAACGTTGATATTATGACTGTGTGTTTCCGAGTCACTCTCTTCCCTTTTTTATTGGTGCCACCCATTTTAGTAAATCTCTTACCACCTTCCTCAACAAACAAATTTCTCTGTTGCCACAGGCTATATATATACTAATAAACAGAGATCCTGAATGTTTCAAGTCTGAAATCTGGTCATCTGTGTGCTGTTAAATTGTTAGAACTGTCCCTGGCCATGCCACATAGCTCTCACATAAAGAGTTCCTGAGAACGGCTAAAGAGTTATAAACACAGAACAGAGGCAACTCCCCACCAGCAATGTGGATACAGCCACCTTGTTTTGCAGAGTAAGAGGATTTAATGATATGGACATAGGCCATTTCATGCCAGACAACTGTCCAGGGCATGTTTATTTTACCAGTACAGGCATTGCCACAGTGTATGCAAGAATTTAACTTGGAAGCGTATTCAGTTTCACTGTTGAGTGTGAGCTAATGTCAGCAAGAAGCATATAAACATATTACAATACGGTACTTTTTTCCATTTACTTAAATAATTCAATCTCTCTATTTCTCTCAACTCAGTTTAAAAATATACAGAAAAAAAGATAGGTATAAACAGTAAGTTATTCAGAATAGTTGTCAGCAAACGACTGTGACTTAAAAATAAAGTAAGACTATTAGGCTGCTTTCCTTACAATTACTGTTTTGTGTTAAAAAGTTATGTCTCTTACTCTGTAGATTGGCGAGTTACTACAAATGTAAAGGCTTTTGTACACACTGAATTACCAGAAAATAGAGAAGTTTAATTTTTAGCCAAACTTGAATTAAAGCATTTCATAACCAACTTTTCATGAAAATCTGCCAGTGTGATTGCTTCTATACTTTAGAAAGAAATACATCAGTAAAAGGTGAACACTAACCTTCTCAATATTTATTTGGTGTTTTCTTAACCTTTCCAAATCTGTTGGAATTGCCACTTTAATGAATTTCTGAATTGCAGGTTCAATTCGACGGAGTTTAACTTTTTCATCATCTTCCAACATCCTAAACGCAGTTTTCAGGTCAACACTTGTCCAGTAAACCTTCACCAAGGTAGAAACCCCTAAAAACCAAAGAATTACAGACTTATAAAAATGCAGTAATTCAGAATCACTTTTTAAAAGAAAGCAAAATAAGGTAAATCAGTCTTTCCAATAATCACATCTATTCCAAACACACATTTGAGCAGTATTAACTACTTAAAAGTCTAGATACTCTATTTGCATTTGAGTGTATTATTTCCACTTATTTGCAGGCTTTGAGGATCATTTTTCATAGATAAAACTTAACACTAAGAAAAAAAAATAGCTAAATAATTAAGGCAGATGGGAACATGCTTGGCAGCATGAAAGATGGAAGCCTTTGAAAAAACCTTCCAATTAGATGCTTTGCTTGATCTGAGTTCAAGTTTTGCCAACTTATAATCTGATTCATCTTAAAAATTGTAAAACATGTTCTGAAAAGACACCAAAATAAAATTAATTTTGGAAGCCCATTTCCTAGAAAGATTAAGAGTTCCTGAATCAAGATTTGCACTGCAAGTTGCATTTGTCCCCTGCTGAAAATGACCAAGTATCACCTAACAGGGGTTTTAAACAGGCTGCTGAAATATTTGCAGGACTGGAAAATAAGCAGCCTGAATTCTGTTCCCTGCATACCCATAAAACATGACTTGGAGGTTTCATGTCTCTAAAAGAAAGATATGTAGAACTGTATACAATAGCATTTATCTGCAGAGCATATAAGTAATATCAAGGAATTTCATTATGATGAATGCATACAAGGGGCAAGAAAAAATTATTGTAAGATAATTTTGTAGTTTTACTACTATATAAGCAGAGATTATTTAAATGATATTTTCTTTCAGCACACTCATTTTTAACAGAAACAAGATGTTGAAGTTGAATTGCAGACACATATGAGAAAGTTTTGTCAGAAGTATCAGTAAAAAGACACATGCTAATTTGGTTATATAAGAATACCTGCACTAAAACAGCAACTGCATCAGAATCAGGCTTTCCCTGATTTTCCCCTTCCAGTAACCAAACCAATTTAAAATAATTAAACTAGCGTAATCATCCTGGAACAGATTAGGCACAGCCGAATGTAATAGTTTAAAACAAATTTCTATTTTTCACATATCCAAACAGTGAAATTACACATTATTCTTCTCACATCTAACTACGGTGTGGAAGTGCAGAGTGAGAGTGTTAAGGTTTTTCCGAGACCTGTGACCCCTGCAGGCAGAGGGAACTTGAAGGCAGACACCAGTTGATGGCACTGGGTCTTCGACTGAACTGCTCAAAGTTCAGTGTCGGACTGCACTTGTAGGCTGCAGGGAAGCTATGCACAAATCTCCTTCACCTTCAAAGGAGCCACACCGTCAGGCCAGGGAGAAAGCCGAAAGCATTTCTGGCAAAGGGAAGCTGGGTTTCTAGAGGAGAATAGTCCCAGATTACTCCACCTTTTCCAACACAGTTGCGAATGAAACAATGTTGTGTTTTTCTGAAGAAGAGAAGGCTAAGAGAAGGCTCTCCTTTATCTAGCCCATCCAACAAAGAAACTGAAAACTCTGGAAAACTGAGCATTTACTGAGAGTAAAACAAGTCATTCCCACTTCAAATAACAGAGATATACAATCAATCAGTCTTACAAATCCCTTTCTAACCCAATGGATTTACTATTAATACGTCTTTGTCCAAATCTCCAAATAAACATGCAGTGGGTGGTGACACATTTTTGGGGATGTAAAAAGAACTTAAACCCTTTTGTGCTGGTTTACTCTTTCCACCATTCTAAAAACAGTAGCTTAAATGGAAGATGATAAAAAATACATCGGTTCTTTTATTACACATTGGTCACTACGGTCCCTAACACTTTTGAAAGAGCCACTTGTATTCTCACAGCTGAACTCCATTTTAAGCCTATACCAGATTATTTTTGCAATGAGCAAAAGATAAAAAAGCATCAAACTCCAAACTGCAGTACTTACTCTTCGAATACACATTTAATTTCCTGACAGCTTATACACTAATCCACAAGTTTATGAGCGACAATTAAGTAAAAATTGGTTCCTTAAAGATATTTAGTAGCCATGTCATGCTTTTCTTCAATACAGAATCATCTTGAAGCAACAACACAAATTCTTCAAACTTATCGCACAACATAAACTCACAGAAACCCACAGCCCATTCGGTCTTAGAAAAAAATACAGCAGAGACTAAGCTAAATCCATCATAATCTTGTCCTTAACTTTTAATGACATATGGAGATTGACAAGAGTCAAAACTGACGGTTTAGATAACTTATAAACTGAACCACTGTGAAAGGAGAGTTAATGTAACCAACAGCCATCTGTCTTGAGTAGGTAATCTGAATAAGCAACAGTTTTAAAGATTTGGCTGCATGTAGGGCTCTGGATAGTCATTTTCTTCTGCTTAAAAATTGCCAGACAGTAAGCTAGCTTTCATGACAGTGTTTACGACTCTTTAAGGTGCTGCTGCCTAAAATTCACTCCACAGTTAAGTGTGAGAAACTAAGAAAGAAATACAAGAACTCCTTACATTCTCATCAGGTCTCCCACTTCACATTCTCTCAAACAGTATAGTAGCTTTTGTAACAAAAATTCTAATCTGTGAGTTAACAATTAGAAAATATGCGAGGTCTTACTTTTTTTTACGTTCATATAATATGGTAAATATTATTACTATAAATAAAATCAACATTACAAGTTTTTGTGATGACCGTATGTTCGTTCGAGATGCAATCTGAAGGAAATATAAGGTTTCTTGCATACTTTGTTGCGTTTGTGTTTTCCTAAGCATAACTTTAACAATTAATTTCCAAAGCTATAATGCTTGTTTTTTAAGTAATCACAGAATAACAGGACCGTTTAGGTTGGGAGGGATTTTCATATGCTGTCCAGCACAAGCTGAATTAGATGTGGTTGCACAGGCCCTTGTCCAGTCAAATTCTCACACCTCCACGGATAGATGCTCCACTCACTCACTAGACACCCTCCTTCAGTGTTTGACCATTCTCCAGGTTAAAAACAAACAAAACCAAAAAGACCTTTGTTGTAGCTAAACCAGCTTGTGTCCCTTGCCTCTCATCCCATTGTCGGGCACCTCCAAGAGGAGTGTGGCTCTCTATCTTCCCACACACTGCAGCAAGATCTCCCCTTCTTTCACCTTCTCTTCTTAAGGCTTAAACCCACCTCTCTCAGTTTCTCCTTGAATATCATGTGCTCCAGCCCACTAACTGCCTTGCTAGTCTCACAAGTGCCAAACAGAAGGAAAGACTCACTCCTTCAACCTGCTTTCCATCCCTCAGCCATGATTACTAATTTAGGTCACAATGCGGTTGTCTCTTTGCTGCAATAGCAGAGACTCAGATTCAACATATGGTCCACCAGGACACCTAGGTCCCATTCTGCAATGCTGCTCTCCAAGTCTTCCCACAGCCTGTATCAGTCACTGGACTATTCCATCCCAGATGCAGGGCTTTCTTGTTGCCTTTGCTGCAATTTATGCAGTTCCTGTCAGCCCATTCCTCCATCCTGTCAAAATGCCTCCGAGTAGCAGCCCTGCCCAGCCTATCAACCACTCTCCTCAGGCAAGTAAAAAACACTGCTCTCAATATCATCTTTTTAAGAAGATAATTCTGTCTTTATCCTTGGATCTGAATTGCAGTCAGCATGTACACAAACCTGCCTAAGTTCTGAACTCTTCTCAGAGGGTGCCATTCAGACACCATGAGGTTGTGTGACCCTTCATCCTCCCTTTCCAACTGCTTCTGTACAGGATCCCTTCCAACTTGAGATATTCTATGAGTCCATGACTATCCCTTGAATGGGGACTTGGGCAGTCCTTCCTACAGGCTTTTACCAAGTTCCACGCACAGCAAAATCTCGAGTTCTCTGAGACTGGAATACACGGATCTGATTCTCTAAAATAAATTGAAGTTTGAGCAAAAAAGCCCAAGAGAACACCGTATCATTAAATCAGTTATTTAGAAAGTTAGATAAAACCATTTGTAATTAACTGTCCTTTATTATATTCACTCTGCAAGATACTTTGATAAACAAAGAAATTACAGAATCTTGTCTTTTCAAACGTTGATGCTACAGGCCTGTTAGGTGTTATCTTCTAAAGTAAAATACTTTCAATTTAACATTCAAAATTCATGCACCAAAATCCAATTATATTTCAGTGACAGAAGTAACACTTATCCAGAAGATCAAGACCGAGATGCAGAATAACTTTCAGTCAATGGTGTTAATAAAAAAGACATATCCAAAGCATACTGTAGCAGCATTATCAGTGTGTTAGATGGTGACAAAAATTATATATAAGCCTCTTCTTAATATTTATGTTTTCTGGAGACTGGCCTCAAAATGAAACTGTAACTGTGAAGTAATATTAGCATAAAAGAATACCATTAACTTGGTATCTGCACTGAATATGAAAATCATCTATGCTTCTTACTACCCAAGACAGGGAAAAATTCCTTATCCAGTTTGTTCACCACATATCCTTGAAATTATTGAAGTGTATCTTCCATAAAGGATTAATCCACATGCTCTTGTTCGTAAGCAACAGAGCAAAAGAATCTGAAGAATTCCACTGGTTTGATCTTTGCTTTACCAAATAAATGGTTATGTAAAGCAAACAAAATTTTTCAAAACCAGATAATTTCCTCTTTCAGTTTTTGAAGGTCCAACCAGCATATGCTATCTTATTTCACTGTTTAAATCAAATAATTGTAAGGGGTAAAAGAATCTTAAGGCATCCACTTCCAAATGGTGAAAGTGTGAATGTAATTCTGACACTAAGGCAAAAACCTCCACTTACTCTGTGGCAGTGCATAGAAAGCACATAGTCACATAGTTGCAGTCAATCAGAAGTAAAATTCTTCCTGCATATGGTAACATGCTTCTAACTTGTATTCTAAATTTCAGTAAATGCTGTTAATACACATCAAATGTAATGATCATGAACTTCTGTTAAGCTGCCTAATGTTCTCCATTCAAATATAGTAGGAAAAACACAGAATCAACCTAAAGAGTTCTGCTTGCCCAGGGAAACGCAACGTAACACTCCCATTTGATTTTAATTCACTTATGACACTGTAGATAACCTGTGCCACTAGAAAAAGTATTTCCAGCATAGATGCCTTGTTTTTAAGGGTTGGAAGGCCAAAAAGCTTTTTTCTTTTCTCAGTGTAAATAAAATAATTTATTATAAAATAATTATTATAATAATTTATAATACAGATGCTAGAATACAGAGACTTACAACAGCTTTCTAAGGTGACCTGAAACATTTCTTAGAGTAGTACTGGCCCCCAAATTGCAGCGACAAAGAGTATTCACTATTGCTCACTTGGCTGAGATCTGTAGTTAGTGAGAAACATGCTCCTGTGGCGGTCTACAGCCAAACTGCACTTTGGGTCTGAATTACATCTTTCTCCTTTGGCTGTAAAAGGACCCAAAGGCAAATAGCTTTGTTAGGCTGAAATAAGGCATTGCCACCAGTCCCAGCGTGTTCACAAAGTGACATGAAACTACTTAGTGGGATAAAGAGCCGCACGTGTGGGATCTCTTGCAGAACAACCAGAAGCAGCAGCTGTACGTAACAGGCTGTGGTTCCTAGCAGATCTGCACGCTTGTGGACCACGCGGCAAGACAAACTTGACCCAGACAAGGCAAGGGCGCCTGACTGCATTTTGAGAAATCAGAGCAGACGACAGGCATTTTGTATTGGTTTTACAGGTCTAAGCCAGCTGCAAAGGGCAGAAAATACCTAATGACTAACTCGTCAACATTTTTTGAACAAAGCTGAACCGGTGGAGTGAGTTTGTAGTGGACCTACACCTGCAATACATGGCCGGAACGCAGTTCAACCTGCAACCAGAGCCCTAATACTCATTTTTCTGTATTACTGAACTGTGCCTCAGGTCTCAGCCCAGCAACCGCGAGGTTAGGGAGGCCTGTGCTTCCTGCATCTCGCCCCTGAAAAGCGAGGGGTACCTGCAGAGGGTAGAAGCATAAGGAAAGAATAAAGAAAGGTTTTATGTCCTATATCAAGGCTTCAAGTGGACTAGACCAGTTTCTTTTTCCTGAATTACGTTTTTAAAAGCTTGGGGAATGCCGGACTAAGCCATTTGTCACGCTGTGCTTTTACTCTTCCCCCACCACCACCACCCCGCGAATCCAAGCCAGTGTGACACG
>NW_010542091.1:0-225 GCF_000687285.1 Phaethon lepturus
TGCGTGCCCGAATCGATGCCACCGTCCAATGCTTTCGGTAACTTCTCGCTGGTAGTGTTTTATGAGAGAAAGGGGAGAGAAAGCATCTCTGGCAGCTTCGGGAAGACCGAGGCGGGACAAAATGTGCTGGCTGCAGGAGCTGCTGCCCCTTGTCACACTGGAGAACAAGCTGGCTGTGCTGGCCTGGCTCCTCCGGCCCCAGAACGTGATCCCCAGCACCCATGG
>NW_010542091.1:376-654 GCF_000687285.1 Phaethon lepturus
GCCAAAAAACGGGAACGTAGCAAAATCCCAGTGGGAGCTGGAACACGGAGCGTGCACACGCGGGCGAGCCTGGGTGAGAGCCAGCGCATCGCACGCATGCGACGTCTCCGGGGGCCAAACGATATAGCATGCATATGTGCACGCCTGGCTGGGGTCCACGCGCAGCCACGCGCGTCCGTGCGAGGAGGGAAGAGGAAAATTCCCTTTTGCGACGTGCTGGATCCTTCCCGCGCGCCGAACGCCAGGACGAGGCGGCACCCACCACCCTCGGCCGCCGA
>NW_010542092.1:0-622 GCF_000687285.1 Phaethon lepturus
TCGTGGGCCCGTGAGGCTGCCCAGGCCACGGTACTGCTCTCTGCAGCCTGGGCCTGCAGCAAAGACTCCCATGGCCCAGAAAAGGTGCAATAAAGTCCAGGAGGAAATCGTTAATAGTAGTAACAGAAATATTAATAATGACATTAGTAATAGCAATAGCTATAGCAATGGCAATAGCAATAGCAATAATAACAGTCGTAATACGAAAGGTGCCTCCTGCTCAGAGAGCTTGGGGTTTAACCTTTCTCCTGTTGCTGCCTTCTGGTCCCTCTCCCCAAAAATGTCCTCACGCACACGCACAAACACACCCTAATAAGGGGTAAGGGATGGGGAGAGCAGGGGCAGGGGACAGGGAATGGGCAGGGGCAGGGCAGGAGGGGAGGGCAGGGGCTGCCCGGCCGTACCTTGTCGTTCTGGTAGGCAGTGACGGCGATGAAGTCGGTCTCGGGGAACACGTAGGTGCGGAAGGTGCTGTAGGGCAGCTTGAGGATGTCGTTGGCCCGGACTATGTGGAACCGGGGCTGGTACTTGTGCATGGAGTTCAGGATGGTCTGGGTGGGCGAGAGAGCACAGCCCGCCGCTGCCGTCAGCCTCACGGCCCACGTTACACGCGCGTCAAGCT
>NW_010542092.1:807-1138 GCF_000687285.1 Phaethon lepturus
TATTTGTTTATGCCGTTGCACGGTTTGCCCCCACATCAGGAGGTCGGGGGAAGTAGGCACAGCAGCATCTTTGCGGGTGTTAAGCACGGCAATAAAGCAGCAAAAGGGATCTCCCCGTTTTATTACAACCCTGCAAACGCGAGCCGAGTTTTCGACACGTTTCTCACCGCTTTTCGTATTTCCGTCCTTTAAAAAAGAAACCAACAACACTCTACCTCACCACCACACACAAAAAAATAACGTTAAAAAGCCTCTCGATTTGCGGCGCTGGCGGCAGAAACCCGTGCCAGCCCAGCCAACCCCTGCGACCTGAAAGGAACCTCTCAGCACG
>NW_010542092.1:1169-2118 GCF_000687285.1 Phaethon lepturus
TGAAAGGAGCGTTTCACCATGAGCCATGTTAAATTTATGTCTCGGAGCAACGCTGCAGAAGGAACAGACATTTTTTTTTTCCCAACCAGGTGTCTGAAAGCCTCGCCAACACTCAAAGCCATTCTCTACCCTCTCGGTTTGGTGTTTTGATTTTTAAATTTTTTTTTTTCTTAAAAAAACCCCAAACGAATCCACCGCGATTTGGCTGAGGATTTTCGGAAGCGGCTGAGCACCTCGAGCCGCGCCCCGGGGGCCGCTCCGACCCCCTGCCCCTCGCTGCCCGCACTGGCAACGTTTTCCTGCCCGAAAGCGATTAAATAATTCCCCAACCTGCTGTGGTCGGGTTGAAATGCAGCATTCACCACCCGGAATTAGTTGGGGAACGGCGAAAGCTTGAGTCATTATTGTCAAATAACGTCGGCCAAATGGCTAAATAATTATCACTTCATTTCGTTTTAGAAGGCAATAAAAAAAATTCCCCCCTTTTTTAACCCCAGCAATAATCACCTGCTGATGAACTGTCGGATCGCTATTATATTGATATTATCTAGACGGGATTTATCATTAAAATGGTGCAAAAAGTCTCATTCAGGCGTGCAAAACTGCATTCCTTTAAAAAAAATAATCATCCCTCTCTGACCAGATGGGCACTGGCTAAACGCTCATCTACCAGATTTAACACAGTCCGGATTTTGGACAACGACGGATACCAGGAATCTTTAATTGAAGGAGACGAACCGTTAAAAACACTGAATCAAACTAGTTTTTTGCCCAGTATAAAAAAAATGCCGGTTTTTAGACTCCATCTCTATCGATTTACCTTGCCGTCTATAAATAACCTTGCAATGTATTATTTAACAAAGACGCTGTTTCCTGCCTTAAAAGAAAAAAGAAAATAACACGCGGGAGAGAAGCGACCCGGGAGCTGCGAGCTGCTCTCCCCACCTGC
>NW_010542093.1:0-8390 GCF_000687285.1 Phaethon lepturus
GCAGGAGACCCCACTCGCCCCTCACGGGTGCGGGAAGGGGAGGTCCGGGAGCTCCTCGCTGGGAGCGTGCCCTGGGGAAGGAGGAAGGCCGTGGGAGGGCACCGGGGATGCGCACGCCGTAGTGGGAGCACGTTTCTGCCTGAACAGGAGGGCTGCGCGGCTCGCCCTTGCTTTAGGAGGGCACGCTGCAGAGGGCCTCCGGCACAGCCTGGCGTGGTCAGAGTGCGCACAGGCAACACGGGCTTGTCAGAGGGAGTTTCTCTTCCTCCTGGCAGCCACCCTGCCGCGTGGCTTCAGTGCCCCATTACGTGGGGCATAGTGGGACCTAACCGAGCTGGGACTCCAGGGCTCTGCTCCCTGCTCGGCCAGGCAGGCTGGTCTCTGGGTGGCACATCGCTCACAGAGCAGTCGCGGGTCGCACAAACATACGGCCCAGAGTCCTTGGCACAAGCGGCTTCGCGGTGCCTGGCCTGCGTGCAGCTCGTGATTCTGCGTGCTTGCCCCTCCACGCATCCTGGTGCCTGCAGCATGGGATGGAAGATAGCATTACATCTGCCCGTACATACATGTACCCTTCCGACTCCAGCCTGTACGATCAGCAGCCCCGCAGCAGTTGCTGGGGCTGCGAATCTGCACTGCGATGTCTCGTAAGCACTACCCTCGCTGCCACGCTCCTCCGGAGCGACAGCCGGTTCTCTAGCAGCATATGTGAGGATAGAGTTGAAAGAGCTGGCACTTGCTTGAAGCCTGCTTCAGATTAAAGGCTTTCCCTTCACAGTAAGTCGTGTATGTCTTACATCTTCACGTGTTACATTCTTTGCCCTGGAGCAGGGCTAGAAATTGGCCACTGTAATGCTGACCTGTTACAGGAAGCACGCCTGTGGACGATGTGGGAGTTCTGGGCGTCACGCTGGATGCTGCTCCCAACTGGGGTGGGAACCAGTTGGCTTTGCTCTGTGGGAGCCTTGGTCGATGGGACGGCCAAAGTCAGGGCTGAGGCTGTGAGGTCTGCGTGGCACTTAATGCCCATAGGGGACAGATAACCGGCTCTGCGGGTTCGCTTCGACTGCATCTTAACTTGTATGTGTGTTTCGGGGGTTTGGTGGTTGTTTCAAACTAATCCTAGTGCTACCTCTGCATCTGCAGCTGATGGCAGTTTAACAGCAGTTAACAGCCTTGCAGTTCAGACAGATGGTCTGACTGCGTTACGGGGGTGTCAAAATACAGCAATAATTGTTTACAGGCAGAAAACTGCCTACGTGGGAATCAACATGCAAAATTTGTTGGGATGTGTTCAGAAGGAGCCTATGGCCTCAATCAAGAAAGGATGTGCAGTGGACTCCCTCCCCCAGAGAAGGGGCTGTCAGAACAGCTTCGAGATGGGAGAATCATGGGGCTGGAGAGGAGAGAGCCGTCACCTGGTGTCATGGGGCAAGCAGTGTGACCCGGCCGGGCTGGTGGGCACTGTCTTCTGGCTCCCAAGAGCCATACTCCTGGGAAGCAAGTGCTTAGCTTTATGGTCACAGCTTGCTTCTCCTGGCCTGCTGTGGCTCACTGCCTAAAGGCATGATGGAGCGTGGACCCCCGCTCCTGTGTGCTGCAGGGGTGGTCCCAGGCTGGGCGGCAGGTGAAGAGCAGAGAGGTGGCTGTGGGAACGTGGTCTCTCCTGCCCTGCCTTGGCGGAGGGGAGCGGGGCACATTCCTCTGCCCTGACTTCAAAGGTTGTTGCTGCATATACAGAGCCCAGCAGCCTTGGCAACCCTCGCTGGCTGGAGCGTTGGCAGCAGCTGTTTGCTGCTGTTCCCCGGCTCTGCTGGGCTCTCGCTGCCCTTTTGGCCTGACCGCTCTGGGAGAGATGCCCGCTCCCTCGCTGCAGGGGCCAGGGTATGTGCTATGGGTGTGTGACTCCGCTTTCCGCTGGCCTGCTGCTCCCAAACACCTTCCGGGTGGTTTACGTTGGCGTCACTGCTACCTGCTCTCAGAGTCTGTACTGTCCACCGTGCTGATCTTAAGGGAATTTCGGCATGCCTCTAACTGGCATTTCAGTCTTAGCACCTTCCTGGAGGAGTATCTCCTCACTTGCCAGAGGGAAGCTGCAAGAATGATATCCTCAGCTTAGCACCTTATGTTAAATGAGTAAGATTGACCCAGTCCCAAGGGCATGCCCACCGGTAGGATGGGACATGGCTCCTGATCTAAAGCATCTTTATGCCACACCGTAGCCCAGAGGGACCAGCTGGGTGAGTGGGTGGCCTGGTCCCTGGGGCAGAGTGCTGCCCCACGTCCAGGGCACAGCCGCAGCCAGCTCCCTGCTGCAGCACAGCATTCCGGGCTCCACGTCTGGGCAATCGGAGCCATAGGGAGAGGTCAGCTGGCCACACTGTGGCTTGGCCCTTCAGTTAAACATGGGGAACTGTCTACTGGTGTCTCGCTTCCTGGGCTGTTCAGGGTCCCAGGTCTTGTCTTTCTCCAGAGGACGGTTAATCTGGGTCTGCCCTGCTTCTGCAGGGAGGGTGAGCTGCCCGCCTGCAGGCATCTTCTCAGCCGAGCGAAGTAGGGACGTGCCGCACCGGTGTGGGAGGAGTGGACAAGTAAGTGGCCATCCAAAAGAGATGGCAAGGGGACTTACAGAGCCCATAACTACTTTATCAGGGCTGGGTCAGGATCAGCAAGTGCAGGTCCAAGTCCTCCTCCATTGTCGCTTCTCTGCGCAGTTAAGACAAGAACTGGGTTTGTTCCTGTTGCTTTATGTGCCAACACTGGCTGGAGAGAGGGTCTTGCATATTGACAGCAAGCTGCTCTTGGTCAGGAGCGTGCCTTTCTCATGCCTGCCACTTACATCCTTAGGTTGTCTCAGGTGAGTCCCTGTTGTCCCATGGTTTCTCCCTTGCTTTGAGCACAGCAATATCCCTCTGCCTCCAGGGGAGGGCGAGTGAGAGGGCTGGGTTGTCCCGAGTGCTGATGGAGGTGTTGGGGATTTTCCAGCCTTGTCTCCTTGCCTGGCTTTTTCTGAGCCATCCAGGTGACTTCAGCTGCATCACCCTGTCCCCGTGCTGGCAGCATTGCTGCAGCCCAATTAGGAGATTAAAACCTGCTATTAGGGAATGAGACTGATTCAACGTGGGCCAGCAGTAGTTTCTTGCTTTCAGCTCCTCCAGCTGATTGTGGTTCATTGGCTCCTTCAAGTCTCCTGAGCTTTGCTCACCTGATCCCAGACCTTGTGGGGACTGTAGAATAGGACTCTTACAATAGTTGTGCATCTCCCCCGTGGGGCGATTCAGGTATATCGCTTGCGGCAGAGGAGAAAAGGGTGGCCTGACTAATTTGTACGGGACAGACATTGTGGGGAGGTTGCAGAGGAAGAGGTGGTAATGGAATTGCCAGCAACAGCCTTTGGAGGCCCGGCTAGCCTTTGCCGCGTGAGCTAGGTGCCTGGTGCACGTGCTGATGCCACACAGCTGGACCTGGGACCTCCAGGGCAGGACAGCCCGCGCACTTGCTCGCCTCTGTCTCTTTTCTCACTGCCGGGATCCCGTGTAATACCCTGGCGGCTGCACTGCAGGGTATGTGCCTTGGGCACAGCGGGGTCGAAGGCTTTGTGGAAATCTAGCGTGAGGGAACCTGCCGGGAGAGAAATAAGCTTGGTTGCTGCTTTCTTCCTCCCCATCCTCACTGTGTGTGTCCTTTGACTGCGCTGTGTCCTGGGCTGCACCCCCTCCATCCTGGCGGGGCTCCTGGTGGATGCCACTGGGATGTTTCTTTTGGGAGATGCAGCCTTCTCCCTTGACTGTGTGACCTGTTTCCCACTGTACTGATGTTACCCAGCTGTGCTCCCCACCACCGTGCCTCTTCTCTGCCACCAAATACATTCTTTGCATAGGTTTTAGTGGGCACCTCCTTCCTTGTCTGGTTGGCTTCAAGCCCTGCTCGGCCATCTCCTCTTCCTGGGGAAAGGCCAGTGCTCTTCTGCCACTTAATCTGTCTTTCCCCCTCGTTGGGTTAGCTTTTGTTGTAGCACGAAGAGGGTGCTGCACAGCCTTGTGCTTCGGGGGTCGAGCCTGCTCCCTGAGCCACTTGTCAGCAGCGTGGCAGGAACCCGGCTCCGCTGTCCTCTGTGCCCCATAAGGCTTATCTGCCTCCTGCTGGAGGGGGGCTGCAGGCTTCTGGGGGTGAGTGAGAGTGGGGTGAGGGGTTAGACCTGGGGGCTGGGTGATCATGGTGACCCCTCCCTTGCCCCAAGTCTGGCGAGCTTTTCTCCGTGGCCAGGGAAACCAGCCTGCGCTGCCCAGGGGTGAGTGGGGCAGAGTTTACCTTGGTCTGACCAACTGTTTTTGCTCTGTGTTTTTTTTCACATGTGCTGTCCTCTCCCACGTGGATTCTGGATTATTCATTATTAGGTAAGAACAGCATTTATCTCCTTTCTTGGACTGAAAGCGGGGCAGGGGAGGCAGGGATGCATTTGGTCTTGACACACAAGGATGCCTTGTGTGGTGGGAACTTACGGTTTCAGGGGAGCAGAGTATGTGTGTGTGTGGGAGGCTGATTACTTGGACCAGCCTGGTCCTGGGCAGTCGCTAGCCCAGCCAGCAGTGAGTGTGCATGGGTGCCTGGAGGGCTTCTCGGTGTGGAGGGAGCTCCGCTGTGCAGGTGGCAGGGGTGAGCAGAGCACATGGGAGGGAGGGTAGAAAGAGCTTGTCCCATTTGCCCACTGCCACAAGAGAAACTGTCTCTGCCCCTTTCTCCTTGTTGTTAGAGGAGTGCGAATAAAGCTGCTGTTTTGCAGGAGTGGGATGGGCTATGTCTGAGTATCAACCCCCTGGCTAGGCATCGGTGGCTTGGGAGGGATCATGACAATGGAGATAAGGATACCTGGAACGCTTTAAGTGGGGGGCTGTCTTTCTCCTGCATCTCTGCATCAGCAGCCAGAGTTGGTAGTGATGCTTTCCATCCCAAGCAAGGTGATGGGGCTGGCTTCTTTTGATGCTCCCACATTCCCACTGCATGACTGGGACCCACACCAGGCATTCCTTGTAGGTGGATTGAACCTTTCTTCTCTGTTCAGTTTTAAATCTTCTGTAAAAAAAAAAAAAAACAAAAAACAAAAAACAAAAACAAACAAAAAAAAAAAACCACCAAAAAATCTTGGCTGCCTCAGCTTTCTGCTAGGACCATTAATGCTCCGTGATCACAGAAAAGACCCCAGCTTGCCTTCTTGGCCCTCCTGCAGGCAGAAATGATGCAGGGCCTTCAGAGATCTGCAGAAGTTCCGCAGGAGAGCGTGTTAGGGGCAGGCAAGAGGACATGCTGAGAGTTGCAGGACTCTGAAGCAGAAGGGAGCTGGTGCCGTCAGATGCTGTCAGGCTTTTGCTTTGCACCACCGGCAGTATGGTGGCTTAGAGAAGTAGGTGGGAGGAGTTTTTAATAAGGTCTGGTTTGTTTTTTTTCCTTGTTTTACCCCTAACGCTCTGGACTGGGCAGCTACAAGTCCTTCGCTGAACCTCTCTGCCAGCTCTGTTGGCCTCTGTTGCTGGCTGAAAACTTGTTTGCTTGGAATGACTGGCTGCTGCCTCTCTAATCCTGCTTTACCTGGCTGTGGGCTTCTGTGTCATGCTGTCTCCCAGCCTGTTTTCTTTTCTGCTAATGATCCTTTACAATAGCCCTGTTTGCTCACGGCATTTTTCAGATACTGTTCTGCATCCTGACACCTGTCTCTTGGATTTTGCTGCATCCTTAAGTATGTAATGTATCTGGAAAGGACTAGAAAACTCTCATGGTTTGCTACTTATGGTCCAGAAGATCTCATGGTAGTGGGAGATATCCTGCTGAGTGCTATCCTTCCAACAGCTTGTGTGCTGGACCTGGCGGTCTTGATGGATCAGGGAGGAAATGCCCTGGGAACCGGAGTGCTGCATCCTTGCCTTGTGTTCTGTCTTTTGCCTGGTCTCCCGAGCCCGGACTCATGCCGTAGTCCTTGGCCTTGGTACTAACCACTGAGCACGACGGCTGTAGTTTGGTTGTCGTTACATCCTCTTGGAAGAGGGAATGCTGTGAGAAGAGAGCCCCCAGAGCAAAGGCAGCCTCTGCCCTGGCTCTCCTTGCAGCTGGAGGGGCAGTGGTTTTCCCCATACGGGATACGTAAGAATGAGCATGTAAAGTGAACACTCAGTGCTAGTATTGTTGCTGGGAGTTTTTTGGGGCATATGTCTGTTCTGAAGCGCCCACTTGTTCCTTTACTGAGAGGAGAAAAGGGTCAACTTATGCTTAAAAGGAAAGCGTGAGGTTAATGGTCAGTGCATACAGAGCGTTGTCGCTCCCTGGTAACTTCCCTTCTGGAAACAAAACCCTCATGGGTTTGACTTCGGTAAAGATCAATAGGATTTATAGAGGCTGTTCAAAATCTTCAGGGTCAGTTGGTCAAGTGGGGTAAATTGGGAGAGCTTTGCCGAAGGTTATAACACTTAATTGCTAACAGTGCCTCCAGTCTGGTGCTGTGATTTAATAGGAAACCTGACCCTCTCTGCAAAGCCTTTGGAGCCCATCCGTGCTGGGAGAGCAGCGTGCGGCAGCCGCTGAGGGTGCTGCTAAACAGCTCTCACAGAGAAGCCTGATAGGATTTGATAGCCTTGGCATCATTTTAAGAGTACTAGCACCAGCTCTAGCCTTTAATTTTTTTCTGATCTTTGCTGTTTTCCTTGTGTGCATTAGGTTATCTGATGGCCCGACCAAGGGCCACCCCTCGTGCACTGCAGGTGCTCCAGGGAAGCGCGTTTTTGCCTTTTAAAGAAAAGTTGGAGTCTTGCAATTTAGGAAGACCTATTTCTAAAAACATTGCTGTTTGTCTTGGGTTTCCTGTTCTAGGGTTGTTCTCTTCATGAGAAACTGAACTGGATGTGGCAGTTCGCCGTTAGGAAGGAGGTGGGCAGCTGCCTGCGGAGGCTGGGAGGGTGAGCGGGCCAAGCCCTTCGCTGCTGCTCCGGGAACGGAGTGCTGGCCGGGTGCAGGACACCCTTCTGCAGTGCCGCAGGCCTCCCGCTGTCCCCCGCGGGCGTCCCGCTGTCCCCCGCGGCCGCACCAAGCTGTGCTCCCCTGCCTGTGGTGCCGGGGGCTGGTTTGGCTCGGGTGCTCCTGCAGTGCTGCAGTCATGTCTTCTCGCCAGAGCCACGGCTTCCTGGAGCGCAGGGTGCTGAGAAGAACCACGGCCACCAGCATCAGGCCTCCTGGAAGCCACAGTGACAGTAGTGCTGCCCCCGAGCCGCGCGTCTGCCTGCCGCCCTCGGCGAGAGGTGGGCTTATGCTGACGGGCTTGGATCCCTCCTGCTGGGAGATGCAAGACCTCATTCACCTGTGAAGGGCCGTGCCCACCCGTGGATACCCCATGTGAAGCAGAAATAGCTGGGGAAGGAGGACATGACCTGACTAGTCTGAGGAGGGGGCCAAGGGGGCTGCTTGCTGGCTCAGCGCAGAGCCCGTTACCGTGCTCCGCTCCTCTCGCGGGCTGCGGGGACGGGAGGAGCGGTAGGGAAATGGTGGAGCTTCGTGGGTTGAAGGAGGTAGGGGACACGTAGGATTTGTGCTGGAATCAGGTGGGAGTGGGATTCGTAGGCTGATGACGGGGAGCAGCGAAGGATGTTATTTCTGGGTCTCGATTAAATGATTAAGAGGGAATTCTCTTTAGCCAGAGAGAACAGAGTTAAATGCTGTGAATGGAAACAGCCGCTTGTGCTGTCTGCCCTACGTGGGACTCTGGCAATGACAATTCTAAAAAAAAATGAATTTTAATGAAATCTTGAAAGACTTTAAATTTTCATGTTAACTTCAATTATTCAGGACAGTTGAAAAGCAACTTTAAAGCTTCATAAAAAGAAAGGAAAATAAGAGGCCAGTTTGATTTTTTCTTTTTTTTTTAAAATTAATTGATTTGCATTTTGTTCCACTGCAGCAAAACATGGACTTTTTAAAAACACTGGTGTTGGTTATTGCACCTGACAGCAGTGCTGAGGAGGAAGGATATCGGGAAATGAATTATGTACTGCCTGGGGCATGGTACAGGTACCGAAGCAGCCCAGTGGGGCAAAAGGCTGTGTTGTCAAGGACGTGGGGCGCAGTATCGGCACTGGGCAGCTAACGGGGTTGCAGCCTGACCGCTGCACTGGCTGCTCAACCCAGAAAATTGCCTCTGCTTTGAGCCTCACCGGTTCCATGCCATGCCTCCGTCAGCAGGCAGGACGGCTGGCTCAGAGTGCTGGACTGCGTGTCCCTGGCCGCTGGCCAGAGGCGCGGGACGCGGTCCTCGGCTGAGGAATGTGGTCCCGCTTTCTGACCTAGGGAGGGCAGGTACGAGCCGTGGTGCCTACCCGAGGCTCTGTCCCTGCCGACACTGGGGCCTTCCG
>NW_010542093.1:8421-8821 GCF_000687285.1 Phaethon lepturus
GGGCCGCAGCCAAGCAGGGGTGCCTCTGCTGCGGTGGGCTTTCCACCCCGCTGCGCTCCCAGCAGCGGAGGCTGAGCCTGTGGAAGTGGCTGTGATGGCGAAGAGGACAAGTGTGTGGTTTCACCCCGTCCCGGCCAGCTATACACACGCTGTGAAAGCGCCGAGCGCTGCTCCGGCTCTTGGGTGGGTCTGGTCTGTCGCTGCCAGGGCTTGGGTACCACAGGACATCCATGGGCCCTGCAGGGTGGGACCCTCTGCCTCCGCAGTGACTTCTAGAGAGAGCAAAGGGCACTTCTTGTTATCCAGCCCGCAGTACAGGCGTTCAGAGTGCCACGCTGCGGAGATCCCCTGGGACGGCGTGCTCAGGCTTGGCAGCAGTGAGCACGAAGAAATGGCTGGC
>NW_010542094.1:0-243 GCF_000687285.1 Phaethon lepturus
CCCGGTGCACCAGCCCAAGGAACCGACCGGGCTATACATAGCCTTTTCCCTCGTCTATTTTTTTTTGCGAGGGAGAGTTATTTTTAACTGGGCGAGTTCCCTGAGCTAATGCACGAAGCACGCGCGATCGAGGGGGTGGCCCGAGGAAACGGGCTGTCCCTGCTGCCAAAACATACGTCCCGGCTCCCCGCTGCAGAAGGGCTGCTGCCGTTGCAGGCCGGGGGTAAGGGTGCACGCCACTTT
>NW_010542094.1:274-9764 GCF_000687285.1 Phaethon lepturus
GCAACTTCCAGTGGTCAGAGAGAACCTCCCCAGCTGCTTCAGCCTCCATAAAGGTCATCAGGAGACGAAAAATTGCTTGGATGGTTTTTTTTTTTCTTACTGGTTTATAGTGGAGTACAGCAGGTTTTATACTGGTGTAATCCCTTCCTCCTGATTTGCATTGCTGTAATAGCAGAGAGAAGCGTTAGGCAGATTATTTTTTAGGGGACAAAGGGCTGGGTTTAGGGCCGGGGCGTCTGGCGGTGCCTCGGCTGCTGAAGGGGCCGCTCCCGTCCCCACGACAGCCCACCCTCGCTCAAAGCTCTCCCACTGCTCCGCTCGGAAATGCGGAGCCGACCCATTCGCGGCTCTGAAGCTTCAGTAAAACTGGTGAAGGCAAGGGCTCGATGCTGATTAACCCCAGGTATCTGGCCCACAGGTTTTCGTCATTTTACTTGCAGCCGGGCATGGCAGATCAACACTTCCAGGGTTGTCTGGTGTCAGGCGTATCACAGAAGAGTCTCATTATCTGCGCTCACTTCAATAGCAGATGCGAACGTGTGTAAGCTTGTAGAAACTGCATACTTTTAAATGTATTAAATAACTTGGTTTTTAGCCTGCACTGATACTACATTCTTTATCGACTGAAACCAATTTAATATAAGCTGTTCTCTCTGCTCTCATGTTAGGTACGTGCCTGTGTAATGAAAGAAGAATGGTATATTGGTTAAATCTACGGAATTTATGTTATTGTCTAAAGTTATGGCTAGAATAATAATCAGTTATTTCAGCATTTCTGTTGTGCTTTTAATGAGTCTATTATCAGTTGCACAGGCGGGGTGGATAAATGGGACCCAGCGCTAAAACATGTGTTACAAGTGCCCAAGGCAAGCCCTGACTTGCCCATCTGGGTCTGTACGAAACGGGCTCAGAAATCGCTGCCCCCGTTGCCTGTTTGTTCCTGCCTCTGCCCACCGGAGCTGCCGCCCACGCCACGCCGCCCCGGGATGGGCATCCCCCCGGTACGTGGAGCTGCCCCGTTGTCCTGAGAGCTGACCATCGTCCCCAGCTCGCCTCAGCGGGACAGGCGTATCATGGCAGGGCTCTCGCTGGACCTCGGGCTCTCGTTTAATTTGGCCGACCAGGCGGGCGAAGGGGGTCACAGCCATCTCCGCTGGCGCAAAGCTCCACTTCCATAATGCCGTTTCCAAGCGAACCCTTCTCGCGCGATCAAGACGGCAGGAGCGCTCGCCTTTCAGCTTGCCAGGGGCTTGCGTGGAAGCTCTCGTTTACGTTAATGGGAGTCACGTGCACAAGGGTAAATCGACCCATAAATATATCGCTAACAAAATCCTCAGAACCAGTATCTTTTATAGATTTGAAGTACCACAGCAGCACAGTTGTCCTGTAGCCCTTGCAACCTGACCCTGCATTAGCCACGGGAGGATTTCGGCTTTTACTGCTTTCTAGGAGTTTTTAGAGCTTCCCCCAGGTGGAAATGTCCCTATTACAAAAAAAACCCTCATCTCAGGAAGAAGCAGCTGGGACTTAGGAGGTGACAGCAATCTCCTGCTCCCTTCGGTGCTTCCTGCCATGGCCACCATCCCCTATCAGGGGCTCCCGCCCCATCATCGCTAACGAGCTGATGTGCATGTTTTATTAGAATACCTTAGAGGGGGACATGGGACAGGTGGGAGGAAACGTGCTGGCCTTTTCCAGTGCAATAATAGCAAGCTAGGAACTGCTTAGGTCCCCAGAGGACCCTCATGGGGCTGGGTCACCTTTTGTACAACCCCAGGAACTGGAACGGCTCTTGGAGGAACAGGAGGACCATGGGGAATGGTCATCCTGCTAAATGCAAATGCTACGAAAAAGGAGGGGGGGAGTTGTCAGGGGCAGGAATATGCTCTCAAGGTGACAGGAGACCCGAGTTAGATTTGTTTTCAGAGCGCCTTAGTTTCAGCCACCTTGGGAAGAGAGGGAGAAGCCCAGAACCTGGTTGTGGGGATGTGGTCTAATAGCACTTCACTTTCTCCTGATTTTCAGTGACACAACCAGGTTCCCAGTCCCCCCAGTTTCTTATGGGGAGAAAAGATACTGGGTAAGTGATTTCCAGGCTTCTGCGAAAGGATTAGAAAGCATAACTAGCAAAAGGAGAAAAGATTAAAATAGTATTTTGATGGTCTCTCCCACAGCACGATGATTTCTACCAAAAAGAAAAAATCATTAATGACTCTTAATGAAACATACGTCCAAAGAGCCATTTGTTGGGTCTAGTCTGGAGAGAGATTGACCTCACACTTGCTGAGCTTCCCCTACCTTTAATGAACAGGGGAAATAAAGATGTCAATATTAGTTGTTTAACTTTTCTTGAAAGGAATACGGTGGAG
Organism: Phaethon lepturus; assembly: GCF_000687285.1. Classification (NCBI taxonomy): domain Eukaryota; kingdom Metazoa; phylum Chordata; class Aves; order Phaethontiformes; family Phaethontidae; genus Phaethon; species Phaethon lepturus. Next base: position 2,644 of record NW_010542094.1, read on the forward strand.
GTTTCCACAGTGGAAGAAAACACCTTTTCATACAATCAATAGGGCTTTGGCAGAGGAAGGTATGATCTACTAAAAAAAAAAAAAAAAGGTGAGAGAAGGGGGAGCAGTGCAATCTGATACTAGATGAAATGATACTAAAAATTTGCAGTTTGTGCTCCTTGGGCAGAAAGGGCTCAAGAGGCCCAGTGCCGCGATGCCCAGGCAAAACTCTCCCAAACACCATCCAGGTATTTTCTTTTGAGTGGGATGGCCCCACAGTAATAAATGTGTTCCTGGATGTTTCTGCCCCTCTGAGAAGTGCTGGCAGCTGGGCGTAGGTTGTGCCCCAAGAGCACAGTGAATTTTCTCAGGTTCCACTTCTAGAAAATTATGCCAAGAACTGTGTAAATGCTCCAGATGTGGAGGGCCAGGTCCTACAGCACAAATCCTGACGGCCACTTGGTTGCTGGTTTGGACAAAGATGGACATGAGAGGCAACCATTAGGGCTTTTCCTTCAGTTGAAGGCAATGAGGCAGAGCTCAGTACTCAGCCTGTCTCCATCAACCTGCCAGCGGTGGCTTTTGTGAAGGAGAAATCCAACCAAAGGGCATTTGTTGTCTCTTGGGGGACTGTGCTGACAAGTTTTCCCTACTTGATGGAAAGTCCCATGCCAGGTGTAGTTTGTTGGGTTTTTCTGGGTTTTTGTTTTTGGGGTTTTTTTTTAGAATTAGCTATCCATTGTTTCCTCCTTTAACTAAAAAAATCTGCCTTCTGGTTCCTCTCCAGTTATGGTCCCCTTTGATAGATCCTGAGGATATTCTTCTCAGTAGTGCTTCCAGCACCGAAGGGGCTCAGACACAGGACTCGGTTGTGCAACTCTTTGTGTACCAGAAACTCCAGTGACTTTGGGGGCCAGGTCTGCATCTGAGGACCCAGTGGGCAACATGGGGATGAAGCTTTCTCCATGTGAAGTCTCCTCTCTCCAGTCTGTATTTCACACCTGGAAACACAGGCATCCTTAAAAAAAAACAAACAACTTCTTCTGCAGCCTCAGTCCTGCTCCAGCTCGCGAGAGGCAGGGTGGAGGCATCACCCAGCTCCTGACGGCACGGCGAGGGCTGGAGTCTCCTACCCTTCAGTACCCTCCTTGATACTGAGAATTGAATCGACAGGCAGGAACAAACCAAAACAGGTATAATTTTAGAGTACTTAACTTTGACAGTGCACCTAAAAATAACTGTGCATAAAGGGTTTGTTTGGTTTTTTCCCTTGGAAGTGAAGAGTTTTATTGGACTTTGTGATCTAAAAGTTTTCCACTAGCCAGGAAAGCCTATTCACTCGTAACCGTTGTCTCTGCTCCTGCTTTTTCCATTCTCATCGTCCTGTGAGGGCTGTGTGAATGGGGATATTCAGGGTCCTGCGGTATGTGTGGGATGCCCGGTAGCAGGCAGGGGTCAAACCGCGCTGTGCCAGCCCAGCAAGCACCCTGCTGCATAGGAAGGGTTAAATTTCATGCTGCAGCTGCAAAGCCCAATTTCTTTATTTCCTGTTAATGACATTATTGCCTACATAAAACCATTGAAACATGTTTCTTTCATTTGTTTAATTTCAAATTCTGAGCACACTAGCTGGAAACTATGTTTAATAGTTAAACTCAAAACATTTGGATTTCCTTTCCTCACTGAGATTTGCAGTGAGTACACTTCATACTTAGTTGAGTTTTTAAGTAACCATTTTTACACAGCTATAGAAGCCAGCCAGAAAACAAAAAGGATTATATTGCAGAATCAAATCACATCAGTTCAGGCTAGTAACACATCATATATTTCACTTCCTCCACAGTCGTGCCAAGATACCATCAGACCCGACTCGTTACCAAGCTGGCCATGTTCTCTTCCAGGAGTGTCCAGCCTCTGCAGAACGAGAGCCAGCACACCCCGCTTGCTCTGCGCACGCGGAAGGTCTTCCCTGAGCACGCATGGAAAAAATGTTCCCGTTTCCATGAAAAAATAGGATGGAATCTACTTCAGGCCTTGCTAGCACTGACGCTCCCATCACCTCCCCATGTTTCTCCTACGTCCTCCCGCTGAGCCTCACGGGCCAGGTTCTTGCTGCCAGGCGCTCTCTGGGCAAGGGCAAAGTGGGAGCGCAGGGTAGGCAGGACGAGTGCACGCGTAGGTGGGTCTGAACCATCTCAAAGTTGAAGGGAAGTCCTTAAATCTGAACCCATTTGGCAGAGAAAGACCCAGGCTGCCAGAGACATCTTATCTATTGATGCTTTTAGCAAACTGCCACAAACTCTGCAAGGAATAGGGGGGATTTAGCCCTCTCGGGGTGATGGACACCTACAAGCCGTTGTGTGAAGCTTGCCTGCTCGCATGGTGGCATGCCTAAAAGTCACTTCATAAGCACTCACGGCGTTAGTGCATGGAGAACCCCAATGAGAACTGGGCTTTAAACCAGTTTAGATTCAGATTCTCCTTGGCACATGTAGGCTAGGTATGAAGCAAAGCCAGAATCAGTACTATGCCTAGCAGAAGCAGTGAGCAGAGATGGAGCAAGGAGGAATGTGGCCCTGAACAGGACTCTCTAAGGAGCTATCACTCAGTGCCTCTGCCATGGCATCACGGATACGTCCCAGCAGCCGCAGCAATGCTCAGTTTTCCATCAAAAAGTCCCTATCTGACTACAAAATTTCATCAGGACTTAAATGTCACCTTCAAGGGCAAAATTTGGGCACCATGTCGCCTGCAAAGAGCTCAGCTGTTAGGACTAGGGAGTGCACAGCACGGCCGCAGACCCTAGCCGCAATGTTTGCGCCCCTTACTCCCATCCCAGCGGCACGCACCCAGGCAGGCAGTTGGCCGTCAGAGGTCTTGTAGACCTGGTCTCCTAGCGGTTACTTAAGCAAGAAGCGAGCAGAGAAAGCGACGTCTTATTTGTGCACGGTGAGGAAGGGGTTGTGGAAAAAATAAGGCGTGGGAAGTTGGTCATAAATATCCTCATTTGCCTCTTTTGCCCCCACCCTCTTTTCAACCACTATTCCGTGCAGGTGAAGGAAGCAGTTCAGAAATGGTAATAGATAGCAAAGTGCTTATGTGCGTTCTATCAGCTCTCATAGAACAGTTAATGCTGATACAGTGCCCCTTTTAAGTCTAAAAAATATGGCCAAGCGTGTGCAGATAGCAGGGAGTGCGCTGAACAAAACATCAAGGAAAAAATTCTGTAGGGGGGAATGGAAATGTTAAAAGGATTATAGGAAGAGAAAATGTATCGGACTTATCTGGCAATACTCGGTAACAAAAGTATGTCGGTTTATGAAATGAACTTCAAATCCCATACAACTAATTGTGTGTTTTCTTGTCTTATTTTTGAGTATCTCTGGCAGTGCTTTTTCTCCCCACTGCAAAAGCGTGTCTGCATGGGGATAACACTGTGCTGGCAGTATATAGAGAGATTATACAGCTGATCGGTTTTATACCTCTTAAACTAACGATGTTAAACTAGTTTATAAAACAAAAAAAAGGGAAGAATAACTTCAAAGGTTCACATGTGGGTTGCAAACCTCTCATGTCTTCTGTATACAGGGCCTTCCTCTTATTTTGATCAAGACTGTTCCCAGCACTTCTGTTGAAATACTTGCAAGCCTTTGATCTTGTTATCAACATGACCACCAGTGAGAGCACCGCCGCTTGCTGAGCGTATGACAGAGCAGATGACGTCAGTCACCGGCTCTGACTAACACCGCTTTTGGGTTTAGATCGTACTGTTGTGCGGGTCCTCCTTGGGCTGTGCTTATCGCAGAGGGGTCCTCCTGCCGGGAAAATGAGTTATACCCTGAAACCTCAGCCCACAGCGGCTATGCATTTTGCTGAGGTGGGAAGAGTAAACAGCGCTGCTCACCCTCCTCCTGCTTGGCCGGGGAAGGGGAGGCAAAGGGACGGAGCGGGGAGCGGGGAGGAGAGAGGTTTGAGGGGTCTTAGGGGGGGACTTGGCCCCAAGTGGGGGCTGGTGAGAGGTGTGTGTGGAGAGGAAGGAGCTCGGCATGCTCGTTTCATCCTTCCTCCATGTTTTCCATCAATGTCTTTGTGATCTTTCCATCGTTTTAGCAGAGGAAGCACTTTTGAGTTGCGTTAGTAAAGTCGGCGTCGGGCAGCAGCAGGGTCCTCTGGCCTGAGCAGCAGGGGCTGGCCGGGGTTTGGGTGGCATCTCTTGGCCTCGTCCCTGCTTTGGTGCTGTCCGTAAGGAAGGCGCTTCCCTGGCCCTCGGCGTCTCCCTGTGCACAACGAAGGGTACTGACTTTGACCTCTGGTATAGGACTTCTAGTTCATGAAAAGCACAATCTAAAATTTAGGCATTGCTACTTGCTGAGGCTGCTAGATTGGATTGTGCTCCTCGCACCGCTGGCACCTCCACAAGACCGCATGCAGGGGCGAACAGAACAGCCCTGGCGTAGTCCTCAGAGCTTGAACATTCCTGGCGTTGGACCTTGTTTTCTGCAGGAAGACAACAACCTGGAGACATCTCTTTTGGAGCAAGACATCAGCAAAATATCTGCCTCGCAGGCAGAGAAGGCAGTGACGGAGCCGGGTTAGTTGGGTGCAGTTAGGACAAGGTGGGGTGTTGCGTTGTGAGCCCAGTGAGTGTGGACTGGCACATCTGTCAGCGCCGCCCCGAGCGCCACGCTCTCAGACCGGCACTCGAGTCCTTAATGGCTCCCGCTGCTTTTTTCTTTCCTACTTTTTTTTTTACTACCTGCTCTAAAAAATCTCTCACCAAAAAAAAAAAAAAATTCATTTCTCTTTATTATGTAGCTTCACTGTGAACTGACTCGTTTCATCTAAAATTATTCCTTTTTGGTGCCACAATCTGACTTCAAGCTTCTTTGCGCTGCTTGTGAACACGATATATAGCAGCAGCCAGCAAGCAGAGGATGAGTCTGGCCTTTGCAGCGGCACCATGAGGGCATTAGCACGGCTGGGTGACACTGCTTTATACAGCCTTTTGCAGTCATTTTCGCACACGTTTACTGATTTTTTATCTAAAATGCAAAAGGGCTAACAAATAAAATATAAATAGTTAATTTTCCTTCTGTTCAGCCTGGGAATTCAGATTCAAGTTTGGACTGGAAAATCAGAAGGAAATTCAAAGCTACTCTGCTTTCTTGATGACTGCAGCTGCTACCTGAACACAGAGATTCCCTGTAGATCTGCGAACAAGGACTTCCAGAAACTGATAAAGATGAAGAAAACTCTGGAAGACCTTCCTGTACCTGCCACCGCCCGCCTAGTTCATCGGATTACTTTCAAATCTCAGGCACTATGTGACTCTTCCCCGTTGGCAGGAGGAGAAAATAGACTCCCTGACTGGACACGCAGAAAACGAACGGGGACACCGCAGCTTTGGGGAGGACAAACTGCTCCACGGCCACTTCCACACAAAGCCACGTCCCCAGGGGCTTGCCCTCCTCTAATTTTGTTCCCAAAGCATCCCTTTTTGGTGACTGTCACAAAAAGAGTGCTGGGCTAGCCAGGTCTTTGGGTGGGCTGCTCTTATGCACGTACGATCCCAAGTAACACAGTAAATTAAGTACCTGGCTGAGTTACTCAATTGCTTGGTGCACTCCCAGGGCATCGGTGCAGGGCAGCCTTATTGCACAATGGGACTTGGAGAAAACCAGTTGGCTAAATGACATTTTTATGAAATATAATGAATGATACTTAATGAGATTTTCTTCCAAAGCGGAAAAGTCCAAGGTTTTCAGCCTCCATTATAATGGCTTAATTTTCTGTGCTATAGTAGTAAATGGGACTCAGAGAGCTTTTCGTGCCAACGTCGTTTCAAAGCAAGTTCAGGACGTAAGCAGCAGGAGGTGATCAATCAGCTTCTGGTGGTTGGAGGTCCTGGGCTGGAGGTGTTCTCACTGCCACCGTCGCAAGGGGCCCAGGGGACACAGGCTGTTCGTTCTCCCAGGAAAGGGTCATTTTGCATGGCTCAGTAGCATCTGGCATAGTGGCATGTCGATACTTGGCAGCAGCAGCAGCAAAAATATTAGTAATTCTAATAATTTGTAACTGCTTGCTGTGCCTAGAAATGGTTTTTACCGCTCGGCTTGTGGGTTTGGCAGAAAGTTTGTTTTCCGTGCCCGGTAGTAGCCATTCCCAGGCCTGAAAAATGTGTGATTGGGCAGCAACAACAAATTCACCCACATGTTATTTCGTATTATTAGCCCAGGTTGTCCAGGCCAGGCACCTAGTAATACGCAGGGTTAGCTCCCTGCCGCTGTGCGTGGCTCTCGGGTGGATTCAGCCATCCCAGAGCTGATGAAATTGCTGCTTCAAAGGACGCCGCGTCCAGGGCCACCGTGACACATGGCCTCTTCGGTGTTTTGCTTGTCCTCTTGGTGGAGACGGTGGTTTGAGCAGAGTCTAGAGGAGAGGAAGAAACGGGGAGCTCTTCAGCACGGGGCAAAGCCAAGCACCGTGTTCAGCGATCTTGCAATCCAGTTCTTTTCCAGCGGCGTGTATAGAGAAGGCGGCTCGGGTGGGAAGGGGGAGGCATGAGTTCACAGCCACGACTCTGGCTTCTGTCCTCCCGTTTAGGATCGGGTTAAGGCCCTGGGACCAGAGCTGGGGACTCCCTGCTGCTGGGGTCCCGTGTGCCTCGTCCTTCCCTTGGGGTTTCACCGCGGGGTCCCCCCTTGCTGTGGAGACGCAGAAGGTTGGCAGGGCAGGAGGGAGCTGGGTGAGGCTGGTGGGGACAAACCTCGGTGGTGGGAGCAGGATCCGTCTCGGCTCCATTTCTTGGGGCTGTGGGTGTTTTTGCTGGCTGGCATGGGCAGCTCTGGACTCTGGGCCAGAGCGGGGCTGGGGGGACAGGGCAGTGCCTTGTGCCCCCTCCCCAGGGTGTGGGCACGGGGAGGAGGGCCGGTCTGACGATGGGCTGCGCTTTGCTGTTGAATTTCCCAGGAGATGCCATAAAGGCGCACCAAAAATGGAAGGTGCCATTTTTTTGGCCAGAGGCGTTGCCCGGTGCGCTGCCTGCACTCCCCTGCCCGCACTGCCCAGCTGCCATCACCTTCCCAGCCCCATCCGCACGCATGCCGCAACGGAGGGGAGGCGGGCTCATTTTCCAAAGCTTT
>NW_010542094.1:9856-10165 GCF_000687285.1 Phaethon lepturus
TCAACGTGGGTGTGCTCAGGTGGCCGTGCCCATGGCGGTCCCAGCCCAGGGACTTGAGGAGCGCGGGGTGGCACACGGGGCCTTCTGCTTACGTGTAGAAGTGCTTTCAAGAGCGGGGCTTGATCCCGAGGTCTTTGCTCAGGGGTATGGCAGACGGAATCCATCTGAGGCCTCTAGACTTGCAATCTAGGAATTAATAATAATGATGGTAAAAATAAAGCAGGGCTTGACTTCAAAAGCTCGCCCTACGGCGGCGTCACCCTCCGTCCTGCTCTGCTGCCCAGTTTTGAGCTCTGTGCCTGCTCATGA
>NW_010542095.1:0-4756 GCF_000687285.1 Phaethon lepturus
CGAGGCGAAGCAGCGGTTTGGGGTTGGCGACGGGCGCCCAGCCTCCGCCGGGGCCGAGAGCACCCTCGCAGCGCGGCACGCGAGGCCGCGACTCCGCAGGAACGCTCTGCTACGGCCTGCTCGGAGAGCAGGAGGGCAACCCAAAGGGTCTTTCTCCAGTGCGTGGGGCCAGGGTCCAAGATGAACACACCAACCTTTCTGACCTGACATGACCTTATGGCTTGGGTTTGTTTTGGGGGGGGGGGTTTTTTGTTGGTTTTTTTTTTTTTCCTTCTTTTTTGTTGTGTTTTGTCATTTTTTTTCTTTCTTCCCCCTTTGAAGATGGTTCCATTACCGTGAAGAAACCCAAAAAGACAAGAACAGCAGGAAGGAGCCCTAACACAGGGCACGTGTGGAGCCAGAGCAAAGAACCTGCGAAGTACTAGACCGGCTATTCTGAACAGCAAACACTCATTAGTAAAAGATATTGTTGCCTGCAGGGAGACAGTTTCTGGGTGATTGAATGTAGAACCGTTTGGAACAAATTCAATAAAAGCCGGCATGCCTTTTGCTTTTAAATATGCTGTTTTCTCTAAGCTGGCGTTTTTCGGGGAAGCGCATTGATTGAGGCCAGGAGCTCGCCAGGGAGGTCCCCCAGGTGAGACGCTGGGCACGGTGGTCACCTCGAGCCGGGGGAAGGTGGGGACCCGCAGCCCCGAGCCGTCCCCTCCGGAGGCAGACGCTGCCATGCAGTCCTCTTTGACAAACACCTGAAGGGCTCTGGTTGTGCTCCAGCATGAAATGTAGCCTCAAAACCTGACGTCGGAGCCTCAAAAATGTCTGCAAAGTCTGTCTGGGGGGGCTTTCGAGGGCTCCAAAGCCAAGGGCAAGCTTGGTTTTCGTTGCTTTGGTTTTCCATGCACTGAATTCATTTTGTTTCCCCACACCTTTCAGCTGGTTGCCACACACGCCCGTGGTGCCAGGCTGTCAGGCAGCTGCAGATTCTCTCTTTATTTTCATTCATAAAGAGCCTTCAGGACGGTTTTAGTTGCTGGGGTATGGACCAGCCATTTCCAGTTATGACTACCAGTGAGTAAAAGCGCCGGAGCCCCCGTTTTAATTAAAAGGCATGATATCTGTTCCTACCTAGCGAGCAATAGCGGGTTCTTGGGAGAAGCAATATCAATCTAACCCGATCTGATCCGACCCGTGTAGTCATTAGGCCTAGCTAACTAGTGCTATTGATTTTATTACTAATATCACTGCTGCAATAAGAAATCAACCGCAGCGCATAGTTTTGCGTCATTCATCATGCTGTTCATTTATTTGGCTTTGGATCAGCTGGATGTTTTTCCCCATCGCTCAAAATCCACGTACATCCTTCCTTTCTTGGGTTTTACCTCCTTTCCCTTCACCTTTACCTCTTCCTCACTACATCGTTTGTTCCTCCCCTCTCTCGGGTTGCCCCTTGCCCTCTATAAAACAACTTCATGCGAGATCAAAGCCAGCGCATAAATTTTCCTTACTCTGAATTCAGCCAAAGAAGCTTCCAGCAGTTATGAGTCAGCAACTCAAGATAGAGCTGCTGGTCACCGAGAGGAATTGCCAGGAATTTGGGGAGGATGAATCACCCTCAAAGACGGCCGAGAAGAGGAACAGAGAATCTTGTCTTCTCTCTTCGTCAGTCAGCCCATTTTCGACCCAGGTTTGAGCAAGGAGCACAACACAGGAATATTCTGGCATCTCCCCACAGGAAGGAGCTTGGAGCTGGATGAGCTTGGTGCCAGACAAGCTGCCTCCGTGAGGCCACATGCGGCGAGCTGGGAGGGTGCTTGTCCTCATGTGCTGTGACGCACAAAGCTTGGCTTTGGCTCCTGACGTTCCCAGGGAGTTAAATTTAACTGTGGGTTAACTGCAGTTTCCTTGCAAAGCTGTCTATCACCTCTCGCACCTCTCAGCCTCTTCCTTGTTCACTCAAGAAAATAACAGCTCGCGCCGCTCCCCGGCTCTGAAAAAGCCCACGTAATTGGTACGCTCTCCGCAAAGTACATCTCAACCAACAGCGTGGCTATTTGGAGCCCGAAGGATGGCCTCATCTTTTCGGAAGGGTCATGGGTTGACAACCTTCTTTATTATTTTCCTTGTTTTTTTCGTTTGTCCAAGAAAAAAAACCAAACAAACCATCCTGGCTCCTCAAAGTCAAGTCTGGTGGCACTAGTTCAGGACACATCTGGAAGAAGAGGACAGGTCTCCATCCCACAGCTGTGCAAAAGCCTCAGCGCTGGCCTTGACTTTCTGGTGATTAACCCGCTCTCAGGTTTCCTTTCTGTTTTTTTTTTTTTGCCCCCACATCCAGGTAGGGCGAAGGATTTTGACACTGAACTGCAGAAATCTGGGAAATGCGGAGTCTGTTCCACTGATCCTGCGCGCCTTCAGCCATCGCTCCGTTCACATTCGAGCAGAAAATTGCCGTGTCATCGATTTAGCGTAGGCAGCACCTTGAGGACCAAAAACCAGTTTGTTTTGCTGTTTTGCTTCCTGACGTGGCAGTCTTGGTTGGGTCCTGCTACTGGCTATCATTAGCATCTCCCTCTCACACAACAGATAAACAGCAATACTAAGAGTCATACATACTTATAAATAAATATAAAAGGAGCATCAATTCAGCCATGAATACAAAGCTTAAGGATACTGCATCTCATTCCTGTTTGCTGCCTCAGGCACCATGAACTGACGATCAAAATTCACCGAGCGCCAAAAATATTAGTTTAATATTTGTGTGTGCTCAGCTTCTTCTTGTGCTGGGATGACGAACGGCCTCGCGAAGGCATTGCCAGAGGCACTAACACTTCCATTCTCTCTCTCGCTGATTCTGGCACGCTGAGGGATCTTTTCAAACCGATAAATGCTTTCATTTTTGTCTTCGCTGAAAGGACTTCTTCTATGGGGTGATGTTTTGCTAGAGGAAATGATTTAAGAGCAGAGATACCGTTGTGATTCAATATCGGGCTCAGGAATTCCTTGTAAAGTCAAGGGAGAGACAAAATTCTGACATTACAGGATTACCTGTACCTCGTTTGAATTTCTCAGAGTCTTTCCGGAGTGAGAATCAGGCAACAACCCTACAAAGACTGTGACTAGTAGCTTCTGCTCCCAGGAGGAACAGCAGCGACATGGTCTTTCTTGTGGGTTACATCCCGACTGGCATGAGAACACGCAAAAGGAAGGGGAGAAAAGGGAAAAAGGAGAGTGAGCTTTTTCCAGCCCCTCTGTTAGGGTTGGCTTAAAGCGGCTGGAGTTCAGAGCAGTTGCAATGTCAGAGTTTGTTCCTCACATCCTTCCCTACTTGGGATGCATCAGCCATCGATTAAGAGTTGGCAAGTTAATCCAGTAGGAAAAGACGACCAGCCATGAGGGACGGATTTACAGGTTTATTTCCTCCCCGCTTTTGCTTTCCCTCCTCGTGGCCTTTTTATTGCCGAAAGGCAGGATGCCCTGAGCTGATGTACACCAGAAACCTGGACAAACAAAAAAGGTCTGTCAGAAACCCTCCTCAGAAACAGATCTGCTCACCCAGGGCGAGCTCAGGCACAGGTAACTCAAGTTTGAGTTACCTTCTTGCATTTCCAGGGGATGAGCTCAAACCCCACTCCTGCCGCCGCGGGGGCATCCCAGTCCCCCCCCCGGCTAGTACAGATCAGCCCAACATCAAGGCTCAGGTAGCAGCTCCCTCCTACTGATAACGTACTTATTTCTGGCCTCCGGCGAAGATGTTTTGGACATGTTTCTCAGTGAGCTGCAGAGAAGAACAATTCTGTCTCTCTCCTCGCCAAGGTGGGCTGTGGCAGGCAAAGGCCCACTTTCACTCCAGCACTACGCCGAATCACAGAGCTTTGTATTTGCCTGTCAATAACCCAGTTGGATTCTGCTTCTATACATTTAATTCGAGATGAGTACTGCAGGACCTCTTTTGTTAGCTGGATACCTCATGCACGTTGTTATTATTTCTTTCATAAAAATCAATAAAGACTTAGGAACAACAACCACCAATAATAACAGCACATCTCTCTCTTTGTGTTTGTGTTGCAACTTGCTGAACAACTCGGAAAAGCAGCGGCCAACAGTCCAAACAGAAGATGAAAAAGATGAAAAAAAAAAAAAAATCAGTGGTTTCCAAATTGGACCTGGTCTACCAACCTGTCGCCTTTGGAAAAAGCTTCCAGCCGCTTAAAACCGAGGCACCATCTCAGCCCATAAGAAGTCAGCAGCGGAGGCTCAGGAAGGGAAGAAATGCTCAGCAGATAAGGCACCAGAAGTAGTTCCTCTAATTTGGTGTCCCCCGTCCTCTTGCCTATGTGAAACACAGGCGAAAACACAGATGGAAATTTAAGAGCACCACTTTGAAAGCCATGGGCAGACATTGCTGTTGAGTTGCCTCCCTGGGCACTAACAAAACTCAAGTTGACACAACCCCTTGATGCTTTTTATGCTGCTTTGAAATGAGGAGAGATGAAGAAAGATTTCCCTGCCATCCACCTCCAGGAAAGAGCCACAGAAGCAGGAGCAGAAATTACCCAGGACCCGTACAGTTCAGGTCCGGAGCATCATTTAATTACCCTACAGGAGAGGTTAAAAAACCAACCACATGCCTGCAAGGCAACACTTTCTGCTCTCCGTGCACTCTCACGAGTTGCTCCTGCAGCTCGAGCTGGGACTCCCGTGGACGGCCCGGAGAGCAGTCCTGGGTACAGAATCACAGAATCACTGAGGTTGGAAA
>NW_010542096.1:0-226 GCF_000687285.1 Phaethon lepturus
GGGATCCCATCCTGTGCCAAGGGGAGGGGGTCCTGTCCTTCCCCAGGGCGTGGGGGTCCTGCCCTGTCCTGAGGAGAGGGGGGTCCTGTCTTGCCCTGGGTGCTGGGGGTCCTATCCTTCTCCAAGGGTCCACGTGTCCCATCCTTCCCCAGGGGCTGGGGGTGCTGTCCTTCCCCAGTGGGTTGAGGGTCCCATCCTGCCCCAAGGGGTTGGGGGTCCCAAGCTG
>NW_010542096.1:448-697 GCF_000687285.1 Phaethon lepturus
CTGTGTTGCTCCAAGGCCTGGGGCTCCTGTCTCAAGGGTTTGGGGTCCCTCCTGCCCTAGGGCCCAGGGGTCCTGCCCTGCTCCAAAGGGGTTGGGGTCCTGTCCTCCCTCATGGCTGAGGGTCCCCAGGGAATTATGAGGCCACCGGGGCTGGGGAGCTGGGTCCCGTGCCCAGCTGCTGCCCTGGCTCTGGGCTGCTCGGCTGCCCCACGGCTCCGGCCCCAGGGTAGGCTCAGTGGGGAGGGGGCT
>NW_010542097.1:0-2010 GCF_000687285.1 Phaethon lepturus
CAGCCCACGGCAGGGGCCGCGAACCGCACCACAACCACCGCCCTGCGCACCCACCCCGCCGAGCCGGTGCCTGGTCCCTGTGCCTGGTGGAAAGTTACAATCTCTGCTTCACCTGTGAGGAATTTTACGGCCGCTGAGGCCGAGAGGTGCCGACTGCCCAACTTCAGCTCATGCTAACGCTTACGGCATTTGAAAATTAACTTCTGAATAGCCAAAACACGGGTTTGAGTGTCCTCAGAGTTACTGGGTGTTTATGCCAGGAGGGGCTGGGGTATTCCCAGCAGTGGGATTACAGATTTCCAACTCCCAGGCTGCTGTCTTAAATATTAAGCATCTTCCAGGGGGGGAAACCTAAAACCCCCTATATTGGAATAACAAGCCCACATTCTGGACATAGTAAATCTATCTATCATCTCTCCTATTGTATCATCTCCCCTGTTAGCTCTCCCTTCAGAAAAGAATCTCTCAAAGGCTTTGCAAAAGCTTTTTTCAATATAATTCTCTGCCTGAAACAAGAATTTTCTCCACCACGGGTGAAAAAGCTGGGTGCCTCTTTTTTCCTGGCTGTTACTCATGGTATAAGATCCATATCCCTACCACAAACCATGCCGGGACTTCTAATTGGGTTTTCCTCCCACTGTAACTCCCTCTACCATCTGTTTCTCTTTTTCTTTCGGATGACACATCCCTCAGTCACCGAGCAGTGCCACTGGGATGCCAACCCAACCCTGGAGACTCAGCCAGAGCAGCGCCTTCCCTCTTCCCCGTGGCCCCAATGGCCACCAGCCTCGGCTCCAGGTGTGAGATGGGACTTCAAACCATCACCTTCCCATCCGGGGACAGGGAGGGGATGAGACACTGGTGGACTGATGGGCTCCAGCCCATGTTCCTGGCTGGGTTTTAACTCCAGCTTGGCAGTAGGGTTTCTGTGAAAAGGAGGCAGAACCCCCACTGCCTCTAAAGTCCGGAGCAAAACTTGCGTTGCTCTCAGCAGGGCTGGGGTCCCACCCTGTGTTTTTAAATAGCAGCAGAGCTATGACACAACTGATTTTTCTGCTTAGCTTGAAATCACCGCTGTGCTCACAGCAACCAGAAATTCCCCACATCCCGAGCACTCACGAAGGGCTCTGGAGCCTCTCTGCTGAGATAATTGGTTGCCCCAGGCTTCAATAGGATCCAGCCACTGTTTTCCACTGCTGCATCTAAGGAGATTACTAAATTGTTGGAAACATGGCTACTTCTTCTGTCCTCTTTCCAGACCCCCAGTCATGTTAGAGTTGAGCTACTGCAAATGAAAATACATTAGAATTTTAAATCAGTACATAAGTGATGCTTGCTCATCGGGAAACTTGAAGTTAACGTTGCCTGCAGCTATTACTAGTGATTTCAGAAATAATTCATTAGCTGCAAAAATCTTCTTTCATGTCTCAGGAGATGAAACAAAAAATTAGCTATTTTACTTTTCTTGTTAATTCCTTCCTTTTCGTCTCCTTCTTCAGCACCCTCCCTTTTCAGGCTGCAAAGTTGAGACATGAAGTCTTAGAGTCCATGGAGACACATTTCAGATGAGCTCTTGGCCAGGTACCATGAGACGGTACCTTCCACTACTTCCCCTAGTAATACCTTACTTGCATTAGTACCTTACTGGCATTTCTGAGCAGGGCTTCTTGAACTGTCAGTCCCCACCTAACAGAGGAGCAGTAGGTACTTTAGAGCGGTGGCCTCTGGCTGCCAGAGCCTTGCTCACCGTTTCTCAGCGGCCGAATACAAAAAGGCTGGTTGGATCAGCCAGTCTATTCTGCTAAAGCCAAGCAGAACCCTCCAACCATAGCCTAGCATGAAGCCACTGGAGACAGAGGTAGAGAGTCTTCTTTTACCTGCAGTAACTCTGACTCCATTGTTCATGGGGTGAGGAAGACCAGGGAAGATTATTTTCTCTCTGCACTTCAGCTCCTCTGCTTTTGATCCCAGAAGAAAAGCAACACACCTAAATAAACAACAGAGGGAAAG